>NC_046986.1:5717426-5837426 GCF_009769545.1 Cyclopterus lumpus
ATTTCACAAAAAAAACAACATCAATACTCTATTAATGCTTCACTGTGAACAAGTATTTACGCCCCATTTTAAACAACAACAAAAAAAAGGAGGAAAACTGCTCGTAGGAGCAGGCGACCGTTATTGCAGTTTTGTAGCTTATTGCGTTGGGAAAAGGCCGACGATCAGTTCACAAAGATTACGTTTCTATCACAGTTTTGTTTTTCTGTCAGCGGCTACAGAGATGAACAAGATGTCGGAGGGAGGGAGGCTCTCTTGTTCAGCTCTCTTCTTCATGTCCGACTTAAAGAAAAAAAGAAAAAAAGGGTTGTTGAATCCTGTCAGGACAGTGTTATGATCACCTGAAGGAATATCTCACGAGACACCTGCGCAGAGGTGAAGGGTCACTACCCGAGCTGCCGGAGGCTGAGCTACATGCGGCTCGTCAACACGAGGGTGCGTCACATGGCCGATGTTTATGAAAAACAAAAACAAAAAGGCATCAAAGACAAACGTCGTCTTGACAGATTGTGCTTTGTGAAAATGCAAAATGTCTGCTGCACACATTCGCTTGAAAACAAGCAGCGAGGCTTCAAAAAGGCCTCCGGGGAAAAAAAATAAAAAATGGTGAACTCTGAACACTGATTTCAGATATTTAAAAGAAACACACACACACACACACACACTAATAACTCTGCCTCTGTTAGTGTTATGATTGAGTTCAAAATGTACCGTTTTCATTTGGTCACATGACAATCACTGATAAAGTCTAGCACCTTGACAACCATGAGGTTTATATATATATTTTTTTTTAAACATAAGAAAAAACTGAATATCAGTCTGTGATGACTGGAATGTGAGAAAAAAAGGAGAAATGTATGCGTTGTCTCAACACCGTAGAAAATAAATAGATTTAATAGAAGGCACTTAGTTCAATGTCTCTGAAGGCTTTCCAGATTGTCTGAGATCCACGTTCACCACCTGGGGACACAACAAAAAGAAAAAAGAAGCATCTAAACGACATGTTAAAAGCACATAAATATGTATAGTCTATGAAGTGACACACACACTTCTCCATTGTTAGCATTCACTGATTTTCTCTCATTTAGGTTGAATATCTTTGGGTTATGAGCATGTGATGCATTTTTAGTATCGTTAGACAAAGATCGCAGGCTTACTCCTATGCGTCCACTTTTCTTTTGCATCTCTGCTCCTCCATTAAAAAAAAAAAAAACTACACACTTAGCAGCCAGGCTTAAGTCTGTCTTCCTCCATCAGAAAACACACGCCGGGTTCAGAATCGCTCTCTCTCCGCCCTGCTGGCAAATTACTCTGCGGGTTTGGGAGGCGGCTGAGAAAAGCTCGAGTAAACCTCCCAACGGTGAACAGGCGAGACGCAGACTTTGTGAAGTGGGTGGCTAATCTCGCCTCTCTAATATTTACTTAAAGACTTTCCTGTCCCGCTGGTCTTCTGTCCCTCTGACTCACTAACATGTCCAAACACGAGGGCGTCCGACAAAGACTCGACAGATGTTCAAAGGGAAAACAAACCGAGTGAAAGCGGGGAGGAAGATAGCAGAAATCCGGAGCTCAAGCAACTATTGCTAAATGATGACTTTCCCCTCATTTACATAACAAAAATACATGCGGGTGCTTGATTTACTGCATCTGCTGTGTTTAGAAAGGGTTGCGTCTCAACGGTAAGCCTAAATATGTGAAACTCTTGCAAGACGGTAAAGGCATTGACCTTGAATAGTTAAAAGGTCACCAGGCAGCGAGTCTACAGAGAGTTTTTCCGCAAATCTATAAAAACTAATTAAAACAAAAAAAATGAAACGAGAAGTTATCATTAACAAAAGACGACTGTCTTTGAAAATTCAAAAGATAACAAATTGCTTTACATTAAAAAGAGAAGCTGGTTGTTTCTGAATTACTTCAGGAAGAAAATTTAAAAAAAATTGGGAATTTTGATATTTAATCCGGCAGTTTTATGTACGTTTAGATTCTAACACACACACACACACACACACGCACGCACGCACGCACGCACGCACGCACGCACGCACGCACGCACGCACGCACGCACGCACGCACGCACGCACGCACGCACGCACGCACGCACGCACGCACGCACGGGTCAGAGGCCGAGAGCGCGGAGAGGTCGTTTACTTTGTGTTCACGAACAGAAGCTGGCTTCTTTGGGGGAGATGGGGTGGAGAGGGATAAGGCTTTCACACTGCTCACTGTCTTCTGGCAATCTGTGGGAAGAGGGAGCCCCGGCTGTCAATCATCATCGTCACAGTCGTCGTCTTGACAACCATCATTATTATTATTATTATTATGATAATTATAATCACCCCTCGGCAAAACAGGAAGAAGCATTCACAGAAGAATGGAGAGCATAACTGCAGTCGGTGAAGCGTGAGCATCCGATTACGGACTTAACTTAGCGAGGCTAAGAGCTACAAAATGGAGCCTGTTGTCTTAAAAGTGTGTGTCAGAGGTCAATTCATTATAAATTGGTCACACACACACACACACAACACAATAGTTTAACAACACACTATTCCATTTAAAAACGTTAGATGCTTTACTGGACTGGAAACCATTTTGTGGAATTTTCAAACGACATAAATGTAAATTAACTTGGTCCTGTATCCCGTGTGTGTGTGTGTGTGTGTGTGTGTGTGTGTGTGTGTCAGCTGAGCACCAAAGGCTGCTGCTAGGGATTGAACCGTATTTCATTACCTTTTGAAAAGATGTCCGTGTTTTTGTTCACTCCTCAGTTTTGATTTATTGACAACTTTGTACGCTTTTGGGCAACAAAATCTAATATCCTCTGTCCTTCAAAATCGAACCGACACACAACGTTTTCAAGATGTTTTCCTCGTATGAAAAGGCGATGTGAACTCGCGCAAGTATTACGTCTCTGCAAAGTGTTTTTTCATAAACTGAAACAATGGCCGCCTGAAGGGACATTTAATATGGTCGATGTGCGGAACCAAAACGGCGTTATACCTCTGAACGCGATGTTTCCTGCAAATGAAGACGTACACTCTCCTCAGCCCCACCAGGACCGGATCCCAGTTGTTGTAGTGGCATAAGAGCGTGGCGATGAAGAAGGACAGGAAGACCGGCACCGCCCCGGCGAAAAACAGCCACGAGAATCGGGCCTGTCCACACACACACACACACACACACACACACACACACACACACACACACACACACACACACACACACACACACACACACACACACACACACACACACACACACACACACACACACACACACACACACACACACACACACACACACACACACACACACACACACACACACACACACACACACACACACACACACACACACACACACACACACACACACACACACACACACACACACACGAAAGTAACCGTTACGACTACCAACACGACTTCAGATCATTCAGTTTTAAAAACATACAGTACGCTAAAACGTCACAATTAATATTTAGCCCCCAATTTGAATAGATATTTACTCACATTACAACATTAATTTGAGCACATTAAACCAGACTGATCTGACCCAGTCTCTGATTTTGTTTAAACATTTTTTCGACTCTTATTTCAAAAAACTCTTGACTGTTGAGTTCCTGCTCAGGGGAAACGTACCTTCTGCATGCAAATATCTGCCATAATCGAGAGCGGGATGGTGAGGCTCAATGCCAGAGTCCCGATCAGAGACGATGTGAGGAAACAGCCCCTGCGGAAAGGAGAGAGAGAGAGAGAGAACGCGCGGATTATCGAAAATGTCTAAATACTTGCGTATGCAAATCGTGCCAGAATTGGGACCTGAATAGATAACGAGTCAGGTTGCTCTCACCAGAGCCAGAGGAACTCGGAGAGGACGGTTCCAATGAGGCCGTTGATGAGGATGTACGTCCACACCAGCTGGCTGGGAAGCTCAAAGGCCTCGAAGCCCGTGTAGTGGAGCAGGAGGAAGCCGGGCCACAGCAGCAGCAGGTTGAACAGGCCCACAAACCCTGAGAGACACATCAATGTATGTATTTGTTGTCAAACTGTAAAAATACCTAAATAAAAGTATCAAACAAAAAGACACACAGCTCAGACATCTCAGACATGGCTTGAGATAAGTACAATAACACATTTTAAAGCGTGTTCTTACCGAAGAACATGGGGATGTCCAGCTTATCCTCCCGGTCCACTCGTCTCTTGATCATCACGATGTAGACGGCGTACAGCACCGCCCCCGCCAGCGACCACAAAGAACCTTCAAAAGTAAAAAGTAAATTACATTTGGAAATGAATGTTTTCAACCGATATACATTCAACACTATTATGAGGCATAATCGGAGAGTGATGCAAGAAGTTCTCCTTCACAAAAATGTGAAATGAGTGCCGGATGCGCGCCGTCTCCACGGTTACCTGCGACGCCGTTCTCATCCGGGTTGTCCATGCTGGAGAAGCTCACGAGGGCGACGCCTCCCATGCTGAACAAGAGAGATGCAACAGGGACCGACTGAATCCAACTGACAGGTAACGACACTTCAAGGTGACAAAATGTCCAAAGAGCGCTGTGATGTTCATAATCCCCAACGTTTAAAATGCATTTTAAAAATGTGATTAATGACCTTGTCCAGATTATATTAAATAACGTTTAACTCCTTACAGCCCAACCAGGCCCCTAAGATCAGCAGATCGTTTTAGCTTTATTATTTTTATTATTATAAGTGCCTTGAGTACCTTTTAAGGCACTATACAAATCAAATGTATTATTATTATGAATTATATATGATTGCATCTATTTTATTTTGGATCTGTTTGTATATTGAGTCATAAATCCACAAGATTGTGATAATTCTGCTGTTATTAGAGCCTTAAACAATTAAACAAAAAGAAATTATCATAATTGCGCTGACTTGTGACCAACGTGTAAACAGTTCATTTTTGCACCAAACAATTTGGGTAAAACTTCATTTATCTTTTTATTAAGACAAAGAAAATAGGTGCCTAAAGGAAATACCAGGAGTTATTAATCTATATAAAAACATTCTGCATGCATAATCAGGATTTTGGTGTGGGAAGCTGTCTGGTTTCAACTACTTCTTTGCCCCAAAGTGGCTAGATGGCATTTTAGAAGAAAAATAAAATCACAATGTAAAAGCACGGAGACACATGGAGGCAGATACAGAAAAACGTACAATAATAAATCCACTTTCAGCACAGAAACCTACCGACGTGCCTTTCTCAAGCCCTTACCTCAGAGACACCGCTAACAGTTTGGACAAGGTGAACCGGTCGGTGCTGTTGCTGGGAAATATGGCTGCTAAGATGAGCGTGAACAGGCCTGAAGAGGGAGGGGACAAAGTCAAGTCCCATTACACCCCGTTACCGACACTGCGTTTCGTCATGACGTTTAACAGAGAGGCAAAGAGTCACCTGAGGTGGACGACAGGATGTTGACAATGGCCACCTGCGTGTTGGACAGGGCTTCTTGGTAGGACAGGTTAGCCAGAAACCACTGGAAGAGGAACAGAAGCAGTGATGGGATGTGTATTACACCACTGTTGTAAAAACCATCTAACGTACCTGACAAAGCCGGGTTTTGTTCAATCAAACCTGTGTAGTTAGTCTTAACTTTTACAAACGTTAATGCCTTTTTTTCCCCTCACACAAGACACGACTTTAGCCCTGTTTTTTTTTCTGCCTGACAGGAGCTCCCAGGCAAAAGCACCCAAGATCAGAGACAAATCAACTTCCAGCTCTCGCACATCTGTGCTCAAACTCTACGTGTGAACTCAAGATATCTGGCGGGCTAAATATCTGGACCTGTTGGGGAAGCTACAGCCAATGAAAGCGCGAGACGGGGGGGGGGGGGGGGGGGGGGGGGGGGGGGGGGGGGGGGGGGGGGGGGGGGGGGGGGGGGGGGGGGGGGGGGGGGGGGGGGGGGGGGGGGGGGGGGGGGGGGGGGGGGGGGGGGGGGCGGGTGGGGGGGGGGGGGGGGGAAAGGGGAAGAAAAGGGGGGGGGGGAAAGTGGGGGGGGGGGGAGGGGGGGGGGGGGGGGGGGGGGGGGGGGGGCAGCAACAAAAAACCAACGCTCAGCACTTTTATTTCTGAGCTGTTGGATTGTAATATATCAACAAATTCCATTTTGGCAGGTCATCACTTGAGAGGCTAAATGATTAATGACTTGGCAGTCTTGCATCCTTTCCTTCTCACTCGCCACCGTGCCAAACAGCACTGCTATCAAATAACACCAAGAGAAATAAAGTGAGTGCGTTATCAATCATTACATTTAGCTGACGCTTATTTAAATTATACATCGTGGTTATAATTCGGTACGGCAAACTAAAATAATTTTTAAAAAGCTGTCTTTTTTTTACGCACCACAAAGCAGAAGAAGAAGCTGATTTTGGCCACATCGGTGATAGTGAGCTTGCCCACTGTGCGTAACATGGCCTCGTGGTCCTTGGCAGCTGGGTAGGACATGCGGGACAGTTTGGCCTCCAGGGCTTGAGTAGAGGGCAGCTGACGCACCTCCATGATGTTACTAAAACGCACACGCTGCTTTTTGGAAGCCGCTGGGAGGCACAAAATGGAGAGAGGGGAGGCGTGGTTTCATTTAAATGTACAAACACACACAAAAATAAAATGTGCATTTTATTTTCCTGACACAAAATATCACACTTCAGGTGCCAACGCCTGACTGGAATGAGTACAAGTCATTTTTAAGAACATATGAACGCTTGAAATACAAACACAATAGACTTTCTCAGAACCTTTACTTTAGACTCTTTGGATAAATCCGTCCAATAAAGAAATTGAGGTCAGCCACAGCTCGTCTGAACTGAATCACTAAAAAGTGGGAACAAGCCAAAAGATTATGAGATTTCTCTCCACTTGTTCAAACTACTGGCATGTGAAAGAAGAGAGAATAGAGGAAGGAGAGAACTGAGTCTGAGGGTCACCCAATGAGGTTTCTCTCAATAAATATCTTTCATATTGGCTTTAAACAATGATTTGATCTATTTTCATAGCTCACCACTGCCCTCTGTCGTTACTTTTCATTAATGAGACCAAATTCATGACGTTAACACTCCAGCATTCTCCAGTGGTCTTTGTTAATTCCTGGGGGGGTAACAATGATATGCTCCATGTTATTATTATTAAACACCGACAACATCAACTGCGTACTCACCAGATTCACAGTCTCCCATCAGACAATTGGAGTGCTCGGCAGGTACGTCCTGGAACTTCACCGGAACGTACAGCGGTTCGCTCTGCACAAGAGTGACAGAGGAAGTCAAACATGTGTAGTTGTTAAAGTGCAGAGTGACACACAGAGTCATTTCGTACTGTACTTCTGTAGCCGTGTCCACTGCCTCGAATAGAGTTAGTAACACTTGTATGTGTTTTAAGATTAAACTACCTACCAAACAGTTGTTCACGGAGGTGTCTGTGGTGCAGGGTGCAAAGTAGGCCTCGGCATCAGCAAACTGCAGAGAGAAGCGGTTCAAACCGTCAACTTACTGACCAACTGCAGATGTAGCTTAAAGAAAAATGGTCAACAGGCTTCACACTGCTGGACATGAGCCTGTTTAAAAAAAGGCATTGGTTCATGTACTCAACTCAATCACCCCTTTGTGGTGAGAGTGTGCTTTAACTACTTACAAACGCAGAGTGCCTCCGTTTCAGAGAGCCGGTGCACTGCTGCCTCCAGGGCCGCCACACCAGGAAACCCAGCAAGTACAGTACGAACATGGAGGTTTTGGTGAATGTGCTGAAGAAGGGTTTGTTGTACTCCTGGCGCTTGAAAATGTACTGCGGGAGGAATCGACGGGAGGAAGCGGTTTAGGATAACAGCTTTCATGAGTTATCCGAGATGTTGTTAAAAGCTGGACAGCTTTCCCTGTTTTCTTTCAAGTTAAAACACAGTTTAGAGCATAGGATGTAACGCATTATATTTACTGAATACAAACGTGACACTTGATACTTTCCCTGCACTACATTACAGATGGAAATTACTTGACCACTTTGCTTCTAAAAATTGGAGTGAGAATAGAATATATATCCAATTATAAACATATGGACTTACAGGATTGATATGTACTAATAAATGATTGGAGTACTTTATTAACCCCTTCTTGGGAGAGAGAGAGAGAGAGAAGGGCAAAGTCGTATCATACCTTGGAGCACGACACAATAAAACACAAACAAAATATACCAAGTGCACATTATTAACTTCAGATTCCAGAATAATCTCAATGCACTTTGGTGACCCGAGTACATCCGCACCCCCTCTCTCATTTATCCACAGCAGTGTCATCTCAGGAAAAAAACTGATTGAATGTGACAAAGAGTCCTTACGGAGGTTAGCTCAGAGGAGCCCACCCAGATGACATCCACCAGCAGGAGGATCACCACCCCCAGGGCCATGCGCCTTCGCTGGGCTGCGGAGCTGCCCTGAGAGCTCATCCGGTTCATGATGAACACCCACTCCATCAGGACACTGAGAAGACACGCGAGGATGGAGGCAAGATATTCAGGAACTGCCCCGAGCATTTGACAAATCAGTCAGGAGGGTTTTTTTTCCGTGAAAGCAAATTATAGAGCGTCACGAGAAAAGTACAGCAATAGTAATATCTCTGTGCCTCCGACGAGTTTCAAATTAATGAATTTCTGACCATAAAATTTAACCGAAATTGATCAAATAATATAAAATCAAGCACGGATAACAAAATACAGCTGCTTAAAATGTGAGGATCATTGTAACTTTTTACGGTTAGAAAAAGGGGCTATTTTCTATAAATGTATAGTCTAAAGAAGCTTATTAATCCCTTAAATTAAAAAATGACAGCCCATTCAGAGCCAATTGAAAAGTAAGACAACGTATTTAAAAAAGCAAAAGGAACAGTGCTGAGCAACTGTCAAATAACTAGCTAAAAAAAAAAAACACACACACTGACATATTATGTTCAGATGACTCAAAATTACTCAACAGGCAAAAATAATCCTCACAAACATGTGTAAATACATCTCTCCGTACCCGTGTTTACATGAGAGTCACGTTATAGAAGTAAGTTAGTTAACGTTGACGTAACTATGTGCGTGAATCCGCTTCTTCAAAAGGGAAAGCTAGCGGAACCGCTTCCAAGCTAACGAGTTTTACCCTGCTATTAAAATCGTTACAGGCTGGAAGTCAAACCGTCGGTCGCGTGCCCGGGGCGCAACCGTTATCAACGGTTAACCTGATCCGGAAGTGGGTTTTAAAGTACAGTTAACGTTTAATAATCGCTCGCGCTGCGTTCACTTGTTTATCAATATCAACGCTGACGAGCTAAGCGCTAACGAGCTCGATTAAGTGGTGAATTTATGAACTTAAGTCGTCTTTTTTTACCTGAATGCGAGAAGAGGTCATTTAGTTAGCACCATTGCACACCGGTCGTTACGTCCGCTGTTGAAATATCGACAGAAATCCCCGTTTTTCTTTTGGGTTTTTTTTACGATTAAATTATTGACAGCCCAGTGGTAGTAAACATTAGCGCGCGCCCACCCCTCAACGTTATCAGGTGACATCACTTATGTGCTGCTGAGGTTTCTGGGAAATGAAGTTTTGGCCTTCTTGTTGAAGATCAGATTCAATTATTCTGTCCATTGAAACACTAATGGCGTCACCACTGAATATATATGTACATCACAACTAATTAAACAACAGTATGTATGTATATATATATATATATATAGTTAGTTCAAGTTAGAACATCATATATATATATATATATATATATATATATATATATATATATATATATACATATATACATATATATCTTTATATATATATATATATATATATATATATATATATATATATATATATACATATATACATATATACATATATATATATATATATATATATATATATATATATATTTGAACTAGATTCACATTGTAAGCTTCACTGCCCCATCGGTGACAGACAGTACTATCTATTTGTATAGAAGTGGTCCAAATCTTCTGGCAGCCGGGACGTTATGTTGAAGCATCTACTGTATTAAGTAAGTTTGGGTAATATAAATCATAAAACAATTGCTAGACATCATAGAAATCACAGTATATCCAGTTTAAGTATTGCTCATATTTGCTATATAAAATCTTAAAATTAAATCCTTTTCATTTAATGATTAATACAATACTAAATTAAACATTTTCACATTATTATTTATAGTAATACTATGTGCCATTTTTCCAATTCAAGTCACCGAAAAAAGATTACCAGAAAAACTCTCCACAGTCTATTTCCAATCTGTTAATTCTGTTGCACCACCGAGAGACTTGGAACGGCATCGAGCACTGTTGCACATTGTTGTCTAAACAGGTCCTGAAATTTGATGAGAATTTCCACAAAAGAAAAAAAGAAGCCCATTGTAATTGTACATTTTTTTATATAAGGATTTTTTTTCGGAAAAAAACCCATTTAATGTTGTGTTTAAACTGGGTTTGAACTGTGGTGCTGATCTGAGCTGGTCTGTAGCCCCCCAAAAAACAGCCCATAACATTGAAATTATTATTTAATTAGAACATAACCTGACTAAAAAAATAAAAAATCACAAAGGATCAAATTGTTTCTGCAACAGCGACGATGTGTCCCAGCAGGTGGCGCTGCTTTCTCCCTGCTGAGCTTTTCAACAACAGTATAGAAGAAGTAGAAGAAGAGCAGCACGGCTTTTTCAATTAAACATGGCGGCTTCCCTAACAGCGCCGAGTTGTTGAACTCACTGGCTATCTACACAACCTGCTACACTATTTAGTCCGTCACACCGGTCGCGTTTCAGTTGCCGTCGCAGCGACAGAAGCAACGCGTCTGTAAATCGAGCGAGTGAGTATAACGCCGTGTTGTTAAAACAGCTATACGGTTAGCAATACTGTTAGCATGGGGGCTCGCGCGCCAGCTAGGAGCGAAGCATTTTTGGGGTTTGTGACACTCTGCGATAAGGCCTTGTTATTAATGACTTGTATCTACGATGCATTTTAATATTTAATGTGCCACAGATATCAAGCAGCTAGCGCGAGACCCGTTTTGTATGGTCATGATGTGACGCACGCGACCCTTCGCCTCACAGTTTGAATGTTATTATGATTGTGTATATATAAAAAAAAAAAGCATCAAATAACTTTGTTCCTATTTACCGTGGTTGTGTGTCACAACAGGTTTCATTTTTATTTTTATTTTTAAAATAGGAATTTTGAAGACCGCGATGTCCACATAGTGTGGGAGAAGCAGAGCAGCGTGATGGAGTCAGAGGATGAGGGGACTCAACCCCATGTCGTCGACATGACCACCAGTGAAAGGGTAAGCTGGTGATGTTCTTACCTTGTAGTTGTGTTGCACATAAACATGTCCCCACTCAGAAATACTGTGGAAAGGGTTGGTTTTTTAAGTGGAAACTCTCTCCAATTCATAGATAATAAATATTGATGGTTTTTTTTAGTAGAAATGATTGAAAGCAGCTTTTAAAAAATTCACACGTTCACAATATTAGAATCGGTATGACATGCAACAGTTGATTCAGTTTTCTTGGTTCCCAGGTGGTGGATCTGCTGAACCAGGCCGCCCTGATACCCACAGATGAGAAGCTAACTGTGCTCAAACAGGTCTGTAGTCTGTCTCATCAACTGTGTTAATTGTCTTTTTATTTAGTTTGTTTTGCTTACTTGATTGTTTGCTTGGTTCTTCTATTGTTCTTTTTGTCCGTATTGTGTCTCGAACCGTTCTCTCTTATTCCATTTGTTTGTTTTGGGAACTTTCTAAGATGATACCTTTCTGACAAATCAGGTTTTCTCTATTGATATTCTCGTATTTCATAATGTGGGTTTATGTCAATGAAAACTAGTCTGACTCACCGGACACACATTGTGTGTATAAGCCTGCCATTGGCTGCCTGTTTCAACAGGCCTTCTCTTCCCCTTCCTGTATCTATCTTGTAAGGGCACCGTTGATGATTGTGACGAAAGACAAACAAGCCATACCTTTTTTTTAATTACCAGTATATGAGAATGATAATGTGTGGAGCCAGGCCTTTCTATAGCTAAAGCTCTCCAAGACTAATGCAAATACGTCGCACATCTGTGCAAATTACAGTTTGTGGAAAGTCGATTAAATTACTTATTTTTCAGGTCCAGGAGCTCATCATTAACAAGGATCCCTCTCTTCTTGACAATTTCTTGGATGTAAGTAAATCTGTATGCAGCTCTGTAACTTTTAAGTTAAGCTATTTGAATGCACAAGCTGTATTCGGTACAAAGTGGCACATTCTGACTTATGGTACTAAACTCACATTTTAATAATAATAATTTTTCCATTGGCGTGTTCATCATGTAGGAGTTGATCGCCTTTCAGACTGACAAGTCGATCGAAGTGAGAAAATTCGTCATTGGCTTCATAGAGGAAGCCTGGTGAGTTATTAGACGGACAAAGTCGTCTTCTTGTGGCTCTAAATCTCGTTTGTGAAAGAAAGTGTTTTGCGGCTATCTCAGTCTTTCTTTTCAATGTTTTTTTTTTTCCAGTAAAAGGGACAATGAGCTCCTCCTCAGACTGGTCGCCAATCTGAACATGCTGCTGAAGGATGACAGCGTGAACGTGGTGAAGAAAGCCATCCTCACTCTCACCCAAATGTACAAAGTTTCTCTGCAGGTAAACGCATGCATCTCTTGGGAAATGTTCTCACTTACAGATTTTGAACAGCCATTATTTGTTGTCATAGGAATACACAACAAAATCAAGTACCGTATTTTCTGCACTATAGGGCGCACTGGATTATAAGGCGCACTCTCAATGAATGGTCTCTTTTCGATCTTTTTTCATATATAAAGCGCATCAAGCGAAACAAAACAATCAGTCAGTCAAACTTTATTAAACGTGTCACAATAACTCTCAACATTGTTCAAACGTTAATGAGCGTATTCACAATAACTCCCAACCTTGTTCAGTTGTAACACGTAAAAAAAACAGTCTGATACCGTTAAATCAAACGTTAGCGTAACTCTGTGTGGTCTTCTTTACTTGGCGCAGGTCATCTTCTTGCTTCCTCCTCGTCCGTACCATTGATTCATTAATGTTGAATTCTCTCGCAGCGGCTCTATTCCCATGTTCTACTGCGTGACTGACAGCCTTGAGTTTGAAGTCCGCGTCGTAAGCGTGTCTCTTGACAGGTGCCATTTTGGGGTCCTTATACACACACACACTGTAATATTATGGCGAAGTACAGTATGTATTACTCCGCGACGCTCCTGACTACGGTAGCCGTAAAGGGGCGTTCACACCAAACGCGTTGCGAATCTTTCGCCCGTCTGGATCCCACGTAAAGTCAACGCACAGACGCGTTTGGTTGAAATTCGCCGGGCGTTGCGATAGACGCGTTTTGCGCGTTGCGAAATTTCGCCAGAGTTGAAATATTTCAACTTCCAACGTGACTGACGAATAAACTGACGCGAGTTATAAAGCCGTTTGGTGTGAACGCACCATAATGCTGCAAGCGGTGCGGCTTTGTAGTTTACCGAAGTCGTACTAAAACATTTGGACAGAGCGCCGTGTACCACACAAAATCGCTTCGAGGTCAGTAAGCACAACCAGAATTAATTCATAAAAAAGGCTTTAAAGGCTTTTAAGTGTGCCTTTTTATAGTGCGGAAAATACGGTAACTACAACGGACATCTGTTGCCTTTTCAAACCCTCTACTCCCGTCTCTTCCATGCCAGTGGTTGGTGCGCTCTAAAGCCGTATCGGAGAGGCAGGAGGCATGCTGGGATCTGGTCACGCAGATGAAAGGGGATGTCCTGGCCTTACTGGACTCTGAGAACGACGGCGTGCGCACTCACGCCATCAAGTTCACGGAATCGTTAATCGTCACACTGTCCCCGCGGACGTCGGACTCCGACGTTCCCAAGCGACAGGAGAGTGACATCAGCCTGGACAAAGTTCCCAGAGATCACTCGTACATCCGCTACGGTATATTAGAATCCTGCTCTGTGTTGACATATCCATTAAAGTCTTTCTTTCTTCTGATATCTTGATGCCATTGGACTCAACAGATGTCTTGTGCGAGGAGGGAAAGACTGCACTGGAGAAGCTGCTGAAGTTCATGGTCCATCCGGCCATTACCAGCATTAACCTCACCACGACACTTGGCTCCCTGGCCACTATCGCCCGTCAGAGACCCATGTTCATGTCAGAGGTGGTGCAGGCCTATGAGACGTTGCATGGTAAGTGCTCCTCAGACAGTGTCATGTTCATTGTCAATGAACCTTTTTGTGTTGTGCAAATCTTTGTGCTCAATACATCGTTATTTGACTGTACGTCATATAATATGAAAGGATATTTTTCTTTCTTTAACCTTTTTTTTTTTTTTAATTAATTTTTTTAGCAAACCTGCCACCCACTCTGGCCAAGTCTCAGGTCAGCAGCGTGCGAAAGAATCTGAAGCTGCACCTGGTGGCGGTCCTCAAGCATCCCTGCAGCCTGGAGTTCCAGGGTCAAATCGGCACTCTGCTGCTGGACCTGGGAATGCCCCAGAGTGAAATAACTCGCTCTACTCCCGCACCACGAGAGCAGCGCAAAAGGCCTCGGCATGAAGAATACACAGAGGGGAAAAAGGTCAAGATGGGTGAGTGGATGATAGCTTGAGACTCACCCATCAAGACAATTAAAAAAATATGTTACGACAGTCGACACCAACATCTTTAAATCGAGTCGACCAAGCCCGATGGACATGATCTAATCTTCTAAAATATGTCGTTGGGCACAAACACCTGCAGCTTGATTGCGAACACGAGTATCATTTATGTTTGTTTGTGTTTGTTTGTTTGTTCAGAGCCGCCCCTGAATGAGGACGACGAGGACAAGGAGGAGCCGGCCCCGCTCTCGGTTCCTAAACCAGCTGCCGTGCCAGTAGCACAGACTTCCATCGACCTCACAGCGGAGTTCCTGCACCCGCTGCTCTCCCCTGAGAATGTCGCCAACCTGGTGAGCGGAAGTGGCCCCCTTTTACTTTTCTTTTTATTTCTCTCTTTTTAAGCCCGACTGTGTGACAGTTTTTATATCTCTTGTCTGGTTGTTTAGGTGCTCATCAGCATGGTGTATCTACCTGATGTCATGCCAGCATCCTTCCAGGCCACATACACACCCGTTGAGTCAGCTGGCACTGATGCCCAAATTAAACATCTGGCCAGGTTGATGGCCACGCAGATGACTGCAGCTGGGATTGGTCCAGGTGAGTGAATAAAAATTCCACTCTTGTATCTGTCTATTCAAAGTGAAAAATACAACATGTTGTGGCTATTTCTTGGTTGGGTTCAGAGACCTCCCGAAGTTTTATTAGTAATGGAATATATAGCAGAAACTACAAATAATAAATGTTTTATCTTTTTAATTTATTCACAATTTAAAATATGTTTTTGTTGTTGTATTGTTTATAATGATTTTCAGTCAATTTTAGTTTTAAAAGTAACCATCAGTTTGATTTTGCTATCCGACAGTATAATGTCTGGGCTCTAATTTAAAAAACATGATATCTAAGGACTTGAGCAGTGCAAAGCCAGAGAAGACGACGCCGTGAAGAGCGAAGGCAACGACGAGGACTCCGTTGCTAAAGACCTGTTCATCAAGCGCAAAGTTCCAGCGATGGTGGGACAAGCCATTTCTGTGGTGGGAGGCTACGAAAAGGAAAAGACTCCACCCCCGGAGGCTCCCGCCCCAGTAGTCAAGAGGCTTCCTGAGCCCATCCTTCCTACGGGACAGACCAAGTGAGTTCTGGCTCCGCACACAAAGACGGCAGGAAAAGCATTTGTCGGCGGCGCCTTTTTGGACTTATTGCCGTGCGTGATTTTTGTTGTTGTTGTTGTTCTCGTCCAGAATGGCCGGGCCGAGCGGGAGAAAAAAAGTGTTCCGCTTGTCCGACGTCGTCCAGCCTTTGTCCGATGCCGAGATCGAAAAGCTGACCTCCAAAGCGATCAGACGCATTCTGCATTCAGAGAAGACGATTGCTCAGAGCGGCATGTCCCATGTACGTAATCGCCTCATTTCCTTTCGTAACGACAAAACAAGTGCCCGTTTCAGAGCATAACCACGGCCCATCTGTCTGGCAGGTCCGAGTGAAGCTCCTCTCCAAGCTCGTGACGCAGTTTGAAGGGATGATGAAAGAAGACGTGCTGGAATTTATTCTGGAGGACATCAGGACGAGGAGCGACCTGGCCTTTTCTCTCCTCTACCAAGAGTACAACACTTACCTCAGCCACCTGCCGACCGGGCGGCTGGACAGCTACGACCACTGTCTCTACACTCTGCTGTCGGGCCTGCAGGAGAAACCCGAGCAGAGGGACGGGTGAGACGCATTAAAAAAAAAAACTTCCTTTTATTTCTCTAGCTCTTATTTTTAAAAGTGCAATGTGTTAATCCTGACCACATCCTCGGGGGCAGCATTTTACCTCAGGTACAGGGTCCAAACAATCAAAATGTACAGCCATGAGTCGTAAAAAAAAGAAACGTTAAGTACTAAATACACAAAATGTATTTGTATTTACTCCAATAAAACTATAAACTTATACAGGTAGAACATACGTGATTGACGAGCCCTCCAGGTGCATTGCCGGTTAGCGTGCTCATTTCAGTAGATAGCAACATCTTTTGACGTAACGTCAACGCTATAACCGTGTCACATTCTGGTGAATGTTTAAGTGAGTTTAAAAATGATGGATAGATCATAAACATTGCACCTTTTTTTTTTTTTTTTAAGTGGTGTGCCGGTTATGTTCTATAATGACTGAAAGCGGTAAAACGCGGCTTGTTCCTGTTTAATTGCCGATTTGGCTGTGGAGCAAAGAAAAGAGCGAGCCCGCCGTCGACCATAGCTGAGCCACATTTTGTTTTTCCCATTCCCGTCTCTTCCAGACTTTTCACCAAGCTGGTCCTGGAGGCGCCCCTCATAACCGAATCGGCGTTGGAAGTAATCCGACGCTACTGTGAGGACGAGGTACGCGAAAGAGACGTTTGCGTCAAGAGCCGGTTCGTATGTCCTCTCAACGGTTTGTCGTGACCTTCTTCTTTTTGTTTCAGTCTCGAGTGTATCTGGGCATGACGACCCTGAAGGAGCTCATTGTCAAACGGCCCTCAAGGCAGTTTCAGTATCTGCACGTGCTCCTGGATCTCAGCTCCCATGAAAAAGAGAAGGTGGGAACAGAAGTGGTCTAGATCCTATTCGTGGGTAACTCGCCGTTTGCTGAACTGTTGTCTCTTCAAAGGTCTGTGTCTTTTTTTTATATTTCAGGTGCGCACCACTGCCTTGGCCTTTCTCAAGCGCATGTATGAGAAAGACCATCTCAGGGACTACATTGAGAAGTTTGCCCTGAACTACATGCAGCTTCTGGTTCATCCCAACCCTCCATCTCTGCTCTTTGGGGCTGACAAAGATACAGGTTTGGGACGCGCCCTGATCACATTCACACCCGGAAGCTTGTACACGAGGACATCCAAATAGTAGAAATAGTTTTAAATGCATTACAGTGAAACAGCCACTACTATTGTTGTCCTCTACTGTAACGTGTGTGTGTGTGTGTGTGTGTGTGTGTGTGTGTGTGTGTGTGGAACAGAGGTGGCTGCCCCGTGGACTGAAGAGACGGTGAGACAGTGTCTGTTCCTCTACCTGTCCCTGCTGCCTCTAAACCACCGACTGGTCCACGAGCTGGCGTCGGTCTACACCGAGGCCATCGCGGACATCAAGCGCAGCGTGCTTCGAGCAATAGAGCAGCCTGTAAGTCGTCTCTTCACTGTCGGCATGCCCTCGCTCTGTCATACAAGTGTCTTTTGAGGGATGTTTGTGGGAGAGAAAAAAACCAACTATAACTGAGACGGTCCACTCTGTTTATTAATATTGGTGATTATGAGCAAGTCTTGCCAAACAACTGGATACAAAGAAAAGCACTGTTTGAGTTCCTACTTCCTGTTCTGTAGGCGTAACGGTCGTCTGATAGCGAGCAGGTACGCATGCCTGGAAAGACTAACATGACAAAATAATTGAGGGCAAAGGCCGGACTATCGGACTACATGTTTGTCTATTTCTTCATGTGTTTTTCACTTGTTTGACCGTAAGAGAAAGTAAACTAGAGCCAACGGTACAACTTTCTGGCTGTCTTTCATACCAAAGACAATTTGAGACGAGACTGTTTACGTGTACCGTCTGTGGTCTCAAACCTGTGATGTAAGGAAACTTTTTTTTAATGGTATTGACAAGTTCTCACCCTCGTTCTAGATCCGTGGAATGGGGATGAACTCTCCGGAGCTGCTGCTCTTGGTTGAAAACTGTCCCAAAGGGGCAGAGACTTTAGTTACTCGCTGTCTGCACATACTGACAGATAAAGGTACAAAAATAACTGAAAATGTAGAACATTAGAAGAAAGTCTAGGAGATAAATAAGTGTTGGTGTGTAAAACAAGTCTTCTCTTCCTGTCCGTCCAGTGCCTCCATCTCCAGAGCTGGTGGAGAGAGTGCGAGACCTTTACCACAAACGGGTTCCAGATGTTCGTTTCCTCATTCCCGTCATCAATGGCCTTGAAAAGGTTCGCTTCTTTCAACTCACCCCAGTGGTCTAGTGACCTGATCTGCTTTTTGTAATGTAATGTTTAAACACATTGCATACATCACCACACATCAACACCAATATTCCCAATGTTTCGCAGTTCACAAACCGCGAATGACACCAGTGCATCCTGAGCGTCTTGCCACTGCGTGGTCATCATAATGAATTCTGTCACATTTTCTTCTTCTCCTGTAGAACGAAGTCATCCAGGCTCTCCCCAAGCTCATCAAGCTGAACCCCATTGTGGTGAAGGAGGTGTTCAACCGTCTCTTGGGCACTCAGCATAGTGAGTGGCAATAGACACTGCGCTGTGCAGACGTTTACTTCGTAATAAAGTTCAAGTAGTTTCAATACATGTCGTAAACAAAGAAGATGCTCTAACTGCTGCGTGTTGTCTTTCAGGTGAGGGAAGTTCCTCTGTGTCCCCTCTCACCCCTGGAGACCTGCTGATTGCTTTACACAACATAGATTCAACCAAGTGTGATATGAAGTCCATCATAAAAGGTCAGTGCTGTGTTCACTGATTAATTATTTAGTTTGTTAAGCAGCAGCTTGTTGTTGTTGTCTCTGAAGAGCAGTTGATGCTTCAATCTGTTGTTCCTCTTATCTTGGCAACGTTGCCCCTGGTATATATACCTTTTTATATTGAATTCATAATATTAGAGTTTGACTGTAGAAAGGAACTACCCAATAATTGCAATGTATTTGTTAGCCATTAAAGGGACTTTGGAATGATCTTTTTGATATTTTGAGATGTGTGATGCACTTGAACCCAAATTGCAGGCAGGATAATAGTGCAACTATATAATAAGTTGAGTTCTGTTTATATACATTTTTAGTGGTTAATTCATCACTTTCTGTTGCATTGTACGACGGCTGGCAAAAAAACGAAAAATGTTCCGCTACAGCCACCAACCTGTGCTTTGGGGAGAAAAACGTGTACACGTCTGAGGTGTTGGCGGTGGTGATGCAACAGCTGATGGAGCAGAGCCCCCTCCCCATCCTGCTCATGCGCACCGTCATCCAGTCCCTCACCATGTATCCGCGACTGGGAGGCTTCGTCATGAACATCCTGTCCCGCCTCATCGTCAAGCAGGTCGGCGCCAAACTCCAGACGCATATTCACGGGTTTCTTCAGTCATCAATGTCCCCTAATCTCTCTCCTCTTTTTTTTCCTTCTTCTTCCTGTAGGTGTGGAAGTATCCCAAGGTGTGGGAGGGATTTGTGAAGTGCTGCCAGAGGACGAAGCCTCAGTCGTACAGCGTGCTGCTGCAGCTGCCGCCCGCCCAGCTGACGAGCGTGTTCGAACGCTGCCCCGAGATGAGAGAGCCTCTTCTGCAGCACGTCCTCTCCTTCACGCCTCATCAGGTGAGAATCACACCTGACCCCCACGAGCAAATTAATCACTTCTCTTGGGATTTCTTCATGTGCTTCACTCTCTCTCTCTGTTTTTTTTTCTGTGCAACAGCAAGCTCACATTCCTGCCTCCGTCATGGTGGTCCTGGAAGCGCACAAAAAGCCGGAACCAAAACCTGTGGAGCCTGTCGTGGAGAAAGAGGCAACTACGCCGCTTCTTACCTAATGTGTCTGTGTAGAAATGTATTGTAGCAGTCAATCAATCCCTTTTTTATTATTATTATTATTATTATTATTCACAAGTTGTGGTTGCATCCCTCTTTCTGCTTTCACGCAGATTGACCCAGTTCCCGCCCCAGTTGAAGAACAGGCTCCCACTGTGACACTGGAAGGGCCGGAGACGCCCGAGCAGCCGCAACCAGCTGCCATGAAAGAGGAGGAAGAGCCAATGGAGCACGAGGAGCCTGCTCCGGTGATGCAGGAGGAAACTGTTGCTACTGTTTCCCAGGCAAGTTAAAATAGACCTCCTTTTTTCTCTCACCGTTCCATCCATGTTAATTGTGTTTGGCTCAGTGGCAATTAAACATCTGAAAGCTTGCACTGCTTCCTAGAGACACAAATGGGGTATTTCTCACATGCATAATGAGGGTGCAGACTATTATAATATGAATACATTTTATTGAATGCCGTTTAGCCTTTTTTTTTTTTCAAAACACTACTCTATGCTGCCGCAAATTAACAGGATTTAATTGTTTCATTTTGCAATCAATGATTGAATAATACAAGTTTTGGCCTGTAAGCTAATTATTATTTTTTTTGGTTCTCTTTTAGGAGGAGTTGACAAGAGCAGAGGAGACGCACTCCTCTCAACCAGAGCCAGTGGAGGAACCCATGGAGGAGTCTCAGCCTGATCCCTCAGACCTCCAGGAGCCTGTAAACGATGTCGAAGCCGACGTCACAGAACCGGAGACTGGAAGCGGCAGCGAGGATGTAGAATGACTGCTGAAAATAAATGATACGCAATGCTCTCCTTTGGGAACCTCCCACGGACTTTTCAGGATTTGTTGTCAAAATCGAAAATGCCTTTTTGTTCTTTTTGTATGTGCAGAAAACAGATTTTGAGGCAGGGGAAGGTGGGATCAAGATAACGTTTGTATGAATTCCATATTCATTTGTGATAAGTTGGCAAATAAATATAGAAAATGCTGGTTTACTGTCTGCTTCAGTTCTGTTTACTCTAGTACATCACGATGGTTCAGCATGAATATGTTAAAAACATCTCAAACACAGTGGATAGCAGAGCAAAAATTTGTATTAAAGCATCTTTTTTTTTAAAAGTGGATTAAAAATCATATTAAAGTAAAAAAATGAAAGAAAAGATTAATTTTCTTTTTACATTTTATTATTTTCAAAGCAGCAGCAGCAGCAGCTCCTGACCCATCCCGAGCTCTCTAAGAAAACGAGAAAAACTCCCCAAAATGGGAAGAAATCTCGGAAGAGGCAATTCAAAGAGAGATCCCCTCTTCTCGGACGGATGGGCCTGTGCCTGGATCTGAAAAATAAGACAATTGTTAGAACATAAATAATATAATGTGAGTCAAATTAAAACAGCTATCTATCTATAGTGTAGTTTATGTTTAAATGTAAATTAAGACGTGTGTGTGTGTGGTGTGATACTATCTCAGCCACGGGTGATTCCTCAGTTGCTCCAGGGTGAAACGCTGATCCGGGTCCACATGCAGGCAACTCTGGGGGGACGTGGGTACCTAAAATATACAGACATAATAAAAAGACAGTGAGGAGGAATATTATGTATTACTATTATAGATAAATATACCAGTATCATATTTGTGGTATTGAGGACCGATTGTTCTTAAAACGTTTATTATTATTATTATTACCATACAAAGGTGGCCAGCTAAAGGGTGATCAAGCCTTAGCTTGTGTCTCATGCCCAATTAAGATTTCCCACGGGACTATGCAAGGCAGGGGCGTCCACTTCCCTGAGCCAGCCCTACAGCTGACCGCATACCTCATATGCCCTCCTCAAGTTGGAGGGATCTGAATTGGGTTCCCCTGTGGGGGTGGGGGGGTCATGAAGTTATAGCCCAGCAAGGGTCCTTCCGTTTGATCCAGATCCACTGGCTGCCTCTTTCAGCTGCTTGAGAAACTGCTCTGATGGTCCGGCCCTTTATAGTAGAGATTATTTGAGGCCCGACGACATTATGGGATTTATGGTAATGTTTCTCCTGTCCAACAGGGAAATGCCAGAGATTGAACAATCTTACGGTTTGGGCAGCGCTTCGGCTCCTGGCCACAGTCTGCCATATTTATATTATAATTAGCTGAATACGTGATTGGTCAATCAGTGTTGAGATGTCAACAGCGTCTTCATTGTTAGGGTCAGCTTGGATGTCGGCCTGCAACATCTGCTGCTGCAATGTTTTGCACGGTGCATCGATACTAAAATGGTACCGCGGTACCCGTACGTTAAAAACAATACGATTTTGCATATTTTTTGTATCGATGCTTAATTAAAATAGCGCGCAATCAGAGCAAAATGGTAAAAAGGGAACCATACAGATGTTTTATGTATTACTATTATAGATAAATATACCAGTATCGTATTTGTGGTATTGAGGACCTATTGTTCTTAAAACGTTTGTTATTATTATTACCGTACGAGTTTTTTTGCCGCAATCTATGTTCTTAATCAGATCAGTTTATAATTTTGGTCAAATCAAAAGATCGTAGTTATAAAAGCTTAAAGGTTCCATCAAACGACTCCATGTCATGCTGTCTGCACGCATTGACTGCAAGGGGAGACCGTTTTCATTATTATCTTGCTGTATTATTACTAATATTAATGCCATTTGTTAAGTGTTCAAAAGGCTGGGCAGGAACAAAATGGTAAAAAGGGAACCATACAGATGTTTTATTTATTACTACTATAGATAAATATACCAGTATCGTATTTGTGGTATTGAGAACCTATTGTTCTTAAAACGTTTATTATTATTATTACCGTACGAGTTTTTTTACCGCAATCTATGTTCTTAATCAGATCAGTTTATAATTTTGGTCAAATCAAAAGACCGTAGTTCTAAAAGCTTAAAAGGTATGTTGTTCAGATCTTTTGAGTCATCTTGACTTGAAATGACGGGACCGGCCCTTTATAGTAGAGATTATTTGAGGCCCGCTGCTATTATGGGATGTACGGTAATGTTTCTCCTGTCCAACAGGGAAATGCCAGATATTGAACAATCTTACGGTTTGGGCAGCGCCTCGGCTCCTGGCCGCAGTCTGCCTATATTCATATTATAATTAGCTGAATTGTATATTGATCAGATCTTATGAGTCATATTGACTGGAAATGACGGATGACGTTTTGATCCGGCACGCCGAGTATTATGAATTATAAATTATAGTAAAGACCGCTGTAACGCTTCGTACCCTCGGGGCTGCGTGTGCGCGCTCCTGCAGCAGAACACGGCAGGTTAAAGAGCGCCGTCACGCTTTCTGCTGCACACAAACAGCCTGAAAGAGCTGAGCAATAAATGAGCATTAAGAAACATCGATGCTGGTCTGTTGCCGTCATCGTGCTTCAGGAAACTCAAGTCGGCTCCTGGCCGCAGTCTGCCCATATTTATATTATAATTAGCTGAATACGTGATTGGCTGAATCGTGTATTGATCAGATCTTTTGAGTCATCTTGACTTGAAATGATGGGACCGGCCCTTTATAGTAGCGAGATTATTTGAGGCCCGCTGCTATTAATGGATTTACGATAATGTTTCTCCTGTCCAACAGGGAAATGTAAGAGATTGAACAATCTCACGGTTTGGGCAGCGCCTCGGCTCCTGGCCATATTTATATTATATCGAGGAGAAGATCCGGATGCGACGTTCTGATTATTGTCTTCACCTTGAATTGTGCGTAAAAGCAACATGAATGAACTGACGGTAGAGAGACAGTCATATTTAAATAAGACAGCAGCAAGATGATAGGCTAACCATATCATTGTTTCCTTGTGCTTATTGAATAGAGTGGACCAGCTGATCTGCGCGGCTGGTGTTACGATGACAGCGGGTAAAAATTGATTGGCAGACGTATGAGGAATAAATAAATGAAGACGTGTGTGCGTGTGTTTGTGTGTGTGATGCTATCTCAGCCACGGGTGATGCTTCAGCTGGTACAGAGTGAAACGAATATCCGGGTCCGCACATAAGGACGCCTCAAAGAAATCTTTGCCATCTGTAGAGAAAGGAGAAGAATGGGTGAGGTCATGTGATCCATCGCAACGTGAACTCAAATGAACAGATTTTTGTGTTTATGTTTTTCTTACCTTTGGAAAGCCAACTGGTCTCATTCAGCTCCTGAAAGGTCATCTCCGGTGTAGATGCCGCCTTGTGTCGCATGAAGAACAGGACCATTCCGATCTGGTATACTGTCGAGGGTCCCGCTTTGTACTCCTCCCGACTGGACCACTCTGGGGGGATGTGAGTACCTAAAATATACAGACATAATAAAAAGACATTGAGGAGGAGGAAGAGCTTTGTTTCAATGTAAAAGTCCCCGATGGGTAAAGTTAATAAAGAGCAGGAGTAAAATTGGACTTCTTACCATAAAAGGTGTCAAAGGCGTCGTCTTCTTCGGCGAAGCAGCTCAGACCGAAGTCGATGACGCGAACTCGCGGCGCCTTCATGCAGGTCTCAATAAGGAGATTTTCCGGCTTGATGTCCCGGTGGAAAATGTGTTTCTCCTGCAGGTCAATGGCTACACTCACCAACTGCTTAATTATAACCTGAAAGACAAAAAAGAGAGAGTTGAGGGATCAGAGAGGATGCTTGGACATGTTTTCATGGCTGAGACTCTGAGATGACTACAGCAGCTTACCTTAGCTTCCTTTTCTTTCAAGTGGCCTCCTTTGGATTCAATGTAGTTGGAGAGGTCTACGGCCGGCATCGGTCTCTCCAGCACCAGGATCAGCTCCTCGTCCACAATGTACCAGTCCAGCAGGTCAACGTGTGCTGAATGCCGCTCTGATTCGGCCTCTAGTTTCCTTAGCACAGCGACCTCCATGGGATATGGAGCCCATCAGTGTCTTCGTGAAGGAGGAGATTTTCGTCTATGGTAATATGCTTAATAGCGACCTAAGGGAGATACAAACAAGACTTTTTGGTTACACTTCCTGACCGTACTCTGTGTGTCTGTATGTGTGTGAAAGAACATGTGAAAAACTTACAGGAAGATTATCCTCTCTGCGATAGCCAGCATACACGCATCCACATCCTCCTTCGCCAAGTTTCTTCTGCTGCCGGTACTTGGCCTTAAACATGGCTGACGAGTCTAGAACCGGTCCATCATCGGCGCTTCTCTCGCTCTGAGCCGCCTCGGGTGGGTTTCTGCTTTCTAGAGATGAGAGAAAAAACATCACAACATGAATTTACTGACGTTCACAACACGAACGAGGACAAAAACACAAGACGATCATTCGATGTCTCTTAAACCATTTATAGCAGAATAATTGTTAAAATATGGGGATATAGCTTACCAGTGTCCTCTGAGGTCGACGGCAACTCATCCTCACAGGAGATGGGGTCCAGTCTCCTGTTTTTCTCCCTCTGTACGCTTTCCCCATCTTCTATTCTTTTCCTCTTTTTTTGCCCAGGGACGGAGCTGGACGGCAACTCATCTTCACGGGGGATGGGGTCCAGGATGAGGTCCAGTCTCCTGCTTTTCTCCCTCTGTACGCTTTCCCCATCTTCTATTCTTTTCCTCTTTTTTTGCCCAGGGACGGAGCTGGACGGCAACTCATCTTCACGGGGGTTGGGGTCCAGGTGCCTGCTCTGTGGGCTTTCCCCATCTTGTGATTCTTCTCTATTCCTTCCTCCAGGGACGATGTCCTCCTCAGCGTAGAAGTGTTTTCCTAATACTTTCCCCATTACACCTGAAGACTGATGAAGACTTTTCTAACAAAAATAGTGTTTGTTGCTGAAAGGCTGGAGTTTATATATGGGAGCTGGCACCGAGCGTTCTATTGTGCCTTTTATGACGGGTTCTATGAAGTCACAGTCTGTGACGTCACAGTGTTCCGAAATATGCAAATGAGGGTTTAGAGTAAATTCTGTGTGTACAGTTTATAAATGAACATGGAGGTATCCACTTGTTGTGAACATCCCATAAACGTCGGAACATCTAACGCCCTGGTGTCTGGGTTCATAACATCACCCGTAGGCTCACACAGCTCGGGGAATTTCACCGACTCCGCTTCCAGCGCTACGAGAGCAGCAGCACAAACTGGCGGAGCATCTCAACGCTGATTGGCCGGCGAGTTTCTCAACTCGCCGGCCAATCAGCGTTGAGATGCTCCGCCCGCGACTCGTTTGGTGTGAACGCCCATTGAGAACGGTGCTGCCACCGTGTGGTGAAATGAGGAATTACATGTTTACATTTGTATTTATTTATTCTGACAGAGCTAGCGAGCCATAACTAACACATTATAAGACCAAATCTGCGGGCCGTATGAAATCTGACCACGGGCCGGACTTTGGACATGCCTGGTCTAAGGTGACCGTTTCTTAATTGTTGGTCTAAGGTGACCCGTTACGGAATATGCAAATGAGGGTTTAGAGTAAATTCTGTGTGTACAGTTTATAATTAAAGATAGAGGTATCCACTGAATACATTCATACTGTGCATTCAGCGGCCAGCTGTTTCCTCTTAAATGAAGCTAAGCAGCTAGCTTCACATTCAACAAATCAATTATGAGTGGCATCAATGTTGTCATTTGACAGCTAACTCGTTAGCGTAGCTCCGACAATGTTGAACCAAATGTAATAGCAGCCATTTATTAAAATATGTTTAAATGTAAGCGACCCCAAGAGATCTCTAATGCACCTTTTGGGGTTGTACCCACATGGTTATGGTGTGGTGAGTTCAGGGACCCAAATGCAGCGACAGTTCTTAGATCAGTAGTGTATTGCAGAGAAGGCCATGTTTTCCTCGCCGACGGCGTTTCACTGCATGAGTAAAAAGGTGAGCGCACCTTTGACGAGAACGCCCACACTGCAAAAACAGCCCTTCTAGAAAGAAGCAAAAAAATTCTTATATTCAATCAAATCATCCTATATCAAGCAAAAAAATCTGCGAATGGGGTAAGCTTTTTTTGCTTGACAAGATTTCTTAAAATAAGCCCAAAATTCTTGACTAAAATGAAACTTTAAACTAGACAGAAAATCTTAAATTAAGCCGAATTCTTCTAAAACAAGCAATGAAAAAACCCTAGTTTAATATTAAGTTACTTAAAATTAGAATTTAAGTCTCTTGACTAAATTAAATTCAAGATTTGACACCTTAATCTGGGATTGATAATGAGCATAAAAGTAGTTAAAATAAGACATCATTTCTTAAAACAGCATAACAAATATAAGTAATGTTGTCTTAAATCAAGACACCAAAACTTTCTCATTTAATATTTTTTTATTAACTTTGCAATACAATTGCTCAACTCAACATCCAAAAAAGGACGACTTCCACATTCCAGAGCTATCATAATCTAACAGATTGAAAAGCCAGTTTTGATTTGAACCCCACTATCAAAAAAACCCATCAGTTATTGTAGCAGCATACTACAGCAATAAACACCATGTTGCATATTATCCAACAGGAAAGGTTTTCAATCTCACCAACAAATGTGCCTAACTGTGATGAACTTTTTTTTTTAAACAGAACATCAACATTCTTTGAAAGTCTTGCAACAGGAAGAGTGGGGCAGAGAGATGGACAAAGGGACTCACTCACTGAATGACTTCCACTCACCCATTGCTTTTGTGTAGTGAGGGGTCAAATCCTGCTCATGAATTGAATCTTGAAGTACCTCTGTCTGCAGTACTGACAGTAGTGTAGAAATGCACTTGGGGTAGGTCATGTGCAGGGCATAGTAATATGCCATGACGTAGAGAAGTCCCTCATTAAGTCTGTCCATGGTGAAGGTGGTCACAGGTGTTTTTCCGAAGGCGATCATGCAGTTGTCCTCAGAAACGAGCAGAACCGGAGAAGACAGGGGTCGCTGCTGCATGAAACCATTAGGATCCTCGGAAGTCTAGATGACACAAATAAATCAAGAAGATTAGAAAAAACATTGCAAGTAACATAAACTTGGACAGGACAGGACTAGGACATTAGTGAAATCATATTGTACTTTAAAACACACAGTCATAGTAACCCCTCAGCATTAAGCCCACTGCAAATGCTGAATGCACAGCTAGTCAACACCTCCTGCAGGAAGCCGACGCTTGGATATTGTTAATGTGTCTTTGCTAACAGGCCATGTACCCCATTCCGTCAAAGTAGCTGTAATTAAACCTCTTCTGAAGAAGCCCTCTCTTAATCCAGAGGTGTTGGCTAACTACAGACCAATCTCTAACCTTCCCTTCCTCTCTAAGATCCTTGAGAAAGTAGTCGCAAATCAGTTGTGCGACTTTCTACATCAGAATAGTTTATTTGAGGAGTTTCAGTCAGGATTTAGAAAACACCACAGCACAGAGACAGCACTGGTGAAAATGACAAATGACCTCCTAATTGCATCAGATCGATCTCAGTTTGTATTTGTAAACGATGAAGCCTCAATGACCACCAACGTTAATCACGGAGTTCCACAAGGTTCTGTGCTTGGACCAATTTTATTTACCTTATATATGCTTCCTTTGGGCAATATTATCAGAAAACACTCCATAAACTTTAATTGTTATGCAGATGATACTCAATTATATCTATCGATCAAACGAGAGGAGACCAACCAGCTCGTTAAAATTCAAGCATGTCTTAGAGACATAAAAACATGGATGACCTGCATCTTTCTGATCTTAAACAAAAAAAACCTGAAGTTATTTTACTCTGCCCTGAACACCTCAGAGATCAATTATCTGGTGATGTGGTTTCTGTAGATGGCATTGCCCTGGCATCCAACACCACTGTAAAGAATCTCGGCGTTATCTTTGACCGAGACTTGTCCTTTAACTCCACATTAAGCAAATCTCAAGGACTGCATTTTTTCATCTATGTAACATTTCAAAAATCAGGCACATCTTGTCTCAAAAAGAAGCAGAAAATCTGGATCACGTGTTTTCTACTTCTAGACTAGATTACTGCAACTCCTTATTATCAGGCTGCTCTAATAAGTCTCTTAAATCCCTCCAGTTGATCCAGAATGCTGCAGCTCGTGTAGTCACAAAAACTAAGAATAGAGATCACATTACTCCTGTATTAGCTGCTCTGCACTGGCTCCCTGTAAAATCAAGAATCACATTTAAAATGCTTCTCCTCACCTACAAAGCCTTGATTGGTGATGCACCATCATATCTTAAGGAGCTTGTAGTACCATATTGCCCCACTAGAGAGCTGCTCACTAAATGCGGGGCTACTTGTTCCTAGAAATCCTAAAAAGTAGGATGGGAACCAGTGCCTTCAGTTATCAAGCTCCTCTTTTATGGAACCGGCTTCCACTTTCAGTCCAGTGGGCAGACACAGTCACCTCATTTAAGAATAGACTTAACACTTTCCTTTTTAATAGTGCGTTGTATCTTTCAAGCGGCAGTGATGTTGAAGAATGAGGATGAAGGAATCTCCGTGGACACTGTTCTTTCTGGTATAATGGAGTTTATTACAGAGAGGAATCACAGGTCCTAACGAGCGACTAGTCAGCCCGGAGACTTCGCAGTCAAATGGAGAGTCTACTGAGACTGCACCGCAGCTCAGTTATATACCCACTTTGTCGTGCTCAGATCCTGAGATCCATAACGTCACTCAGGAACCCCCAATCTAAACACTTATTTTCCAGACACAGGAAGGAGTATCCTATAACAAGATTTGGACATAACAGATGTGGTCGCACAAAGGCCTCTAACACATGACCTCCGGGCACAGGAACAGACCCCCCCTCCAACAGGTCAAAAGGGCATTGTTTTGAGGGGCCACTGACCAAAAGCACATGTGAATCGGTATGTTGGAAATCGATCTTTTAAGGAAGCGGAGAATACACCACAAGTGCTTATAGTTAGGGCTGAATCAGGTTTGCCCTGGTCCAGCCCCTAGATATGCTGCTATAGTCTTATAGGCTGCTGGATACGTTTTAGGATACACTGAGCACCTATCTCCTCTTCTCTCTCTCCCTATGGACAAATGTACGTTTCTTCATTGCACATTAGTAACTCTCCTTCTTCCCCAGAGTCTTTGTGCCTTCTCGCCTCATAGGGTCCATTGGACCTGGCTGTGTCTGAAGCTGGTCCTGGCTCATGGGTCCTGACTCCTTGCCCCTGCTTTCTGCGTCCAGCCCCTGGTCTGGACTTGGCCTCCTTCCCAATGGCCCTGCCTCTTTATTTGTTCCTCCTTCCTCAAGGGCCGAGGCTCATTGGTATGGCCTCTTTCGCGATGCCTCCTGTCTGGTGGGCCGGCCCCCTGCCGTGGCCCTGCTGATGCCCCCCCTCTTCTCTTCCTCCTTCTGTTTCGTGGATTGTAGAACTCTTGATTGTGGTCCATGCCTACTACTCATTATTCATACATTTCTGAATGTGTTATAAGTCTGTAACGCTGTTCATTCTGTACACATGACATCTATTACTTCTGTCCATCCGGGGAGAGGGATCCTCATCTGTTGCTCTCCTGAAGTTTTCTTCCCTTTCTTCCCTGTGAAAGATTTTTTTCAGTTTTTTTGGGGAGTTTTTCCTAATCCGATGTGAGGTCCTGTGTACAGATTGTAAAGCCCTCTGAGGCAAATTTGTAATTTGTGATTTTGGGCTATACAAAATAAACTGAATTGAATTGAACGTGTCTGACTTAATGCCGAGAATATGAACACAGGTCTTACTGCAGGCGTACAGAGACCTCGACAGGGTCCATTGGGATGTTTCTAGCACTGACAGTGAGCTACAGGAAAGACGCCTCCAAGACGGGAAACTGACATTTTTTTTGCCTTTCACGAAGAGTTTGTTCTCTAGAACAAACGCTGATGAAAATGCGAATGAAAATGTCATCTAGGTAAACAAAAACAGAGATGTTAGTTGTATCAGAAGACTTCGTTGACCAGCACCTGGAAGCAGGGTCAATGATTCCACCAAATGGCAAAACGATGTACTCATAGTGTCCACTAGGGGAGTTGGCCACTTTTTTCCTCTTTGAGCCCCAAACCTAATACATCCAGATTGTGGTCTGTTCCTCAGATCTAGCTTTGAAAAGTAGAGGCCGGGCATTTAATACAATGTTAATTTGATATATATTTTATTCAATCTATTATTATTATTATTATTATCGACATTATCAACATTATTATTAATAATTTGTCATTTGTGTCACTTAAATGTTTGCTAAAAATATATATATATATATATTTTTTTTAAAGAATCAATGTCAATATCTGGTTAAACTCTAAATGTATTTTATTATCGAACGACTCTCTTGTTCTTTCGGTCATGGGAATAGAGGGAGGAGCGAGATACTATCGGCTTTATGACTGGGGACTTTGGTCAGAAAGGTGCCACAGCTCAGCAGCCTCTTGTCTCCTTTTCTCTCATGATGATGGAGACACTGGAAGGAGCTGAACTCTGCTTTCCACAACTACTCAACACCTCCTGCAGGAAGCCGACGGAGCATCGTTCCGAGACCATATTCCTTTACGTCTTTATGTCTTCCATGTCTTTGCTCACTGTGGCTCTCAACCTGCTGGTCATCATCTCTATCTCCCATTTCAGGCATGAAGAGTATTTTACAAACATAATATAATATTGTTAATCTCAATATGAAGAACTTTAAATGAGTTGGGTCAAGAGAGATTTTGTTAAAATAACACAATTTGTGAAAATAAAATTTTTAGATGAGATGTTCAAACAATTTAAATGTATTGCATTGTATAATACAGAAGTGATACATTTACTGCATCTGTTATAGAGAAGTTAGAAGTAAAACATGTCAGATATCGTAGTCATATAAAAAACTCTCAACAAATAATCAGTGTGTTCAATGCATGTTCTATATTTCATTGTAATTTGTCATATTAGCTTTATTTGACTGTTCACGCTTTAACAGATTATAATGTTCTTATGATTTTTACAATTGTTACATACAATAATATGTTCAGTGATGATATTTTTCCTCTCCAGGCAGCTCCACAGCCCCACCAACCTCCTCCTCCTCTCCCTGGCTGTCTCAGACTTCCTTGTTGGCCTCCTGCTGATGCCGGTTCAAATCCTCATTTTAGGGGGTTGCTGGTTTTTGGGGATCTTGATTTGTGGACTGTTTTACTATGCCTCTTTCATCCTTACATCTGTCTCAGTAGGAAACATGGTCCTTATATCAGTTGACCGATATGTGGCTATTTGTGACCCTATGAGTTACCCCACCAGAGTGACCCACAAAAGAGTTAAAATCAGCATTTGCCTGTGCTGGATTTGCTCTGTTTTCTATAATGGTGTGATGCTGATGGATTTCCTGAAACATCCAGATCAATATAATTCCTGCTACGGAGAGTGTGTGGTTGTAATCAACTTCATAAAAGGAGCTGTTGATGTCTCGATGACCTTTGTTGGCCCCATTGCTGTCATCATAGTTCTGTACATGAGAGTGTTTGTGGTGGCTGTGTCTCAGGCTCGAGCCATGAGGTCTCATATTGCAGCTGTTACACTCCAGGGTTCGGTTACAGTGTCCGCTAAGAAATCTGAGAGAAAAGCAGCCAGGACTCTTGGCATTGTCGTGGTTGTGTTTTTAATATGTTTCTGTCCTTATTTTTATCCCCCTTTTGCGAGCCACGAGATGTCAACAAGTGTGTTGGTTTCAATTTTTGTGGTCTGGCTATTTTATTTTAACTCCTGTCTAAACCCTGTGGTATATGCTTTTTTCTACCCCTGGTTTAGGAGATCTATTAAACTCATTGTCACACTTAAGATACTGCAGCCTGACTCCTGTGATGCCAACATAATGTAGAGATGAATGTTTGTGATTACAATGGTGGAAAAGGTTGTTGTTGCTACTTCACCAGCCAACTAAGTGCTGATGGAACAAGAGATGGCTCTTCATTAAACTATGCCTTAGCACATAACCTTTGTCAGGTAAATAAATAAAGAGCAGATTCTTCTAGCAAGTTGGCTTTCACCAGAGACTCTTTTTTTTAAATACAAAAGTAGAAATATTGTTTTTGTCTTCCGGTAACTGAATTCAACACCCCTTGAAGAAAATAATGTATCTTTTTCTAAAACACCTTTAACTTTCGTGTGAACATTATTAGGCCTCATTCATTTATTCTTATGTTGGTTGAAGTTGCCTTAACATGACTAATAATCTATATTTTAATCATTATTTAAATTACTCATTTGCTTTAAAACAACATCTTTAAACCATGTTGCAAACAGAAAAACTTCCAGCAAAGTGACCGTTTCATATTGTTTTTCATAAATTGTTGTCAGTAGTATGGGGAAACACATAACAAATACAAATGTGAAACACTGCAATGACAATAAAGCATATAACTTTGAATTTATTATGTCATGTTTTTATTGATTGAAATGATTATAACCTAATGATTATTGACAGGTTATCAGATTCTTTTCTGTGCTATCAAAAGCTCTGATGCCAATTTGCAGACAAGTTAAGTTATCAGTATAAACATTATTTGTATTCTTCACTACACCAGAGTATTTTTTACTTCTGGAATCAGCTTTAATGACATCCATCCATCCAACTGTGTATTACAATGTGTCTTTTATTGATATGATCATAAAATGATTTGTCATAACCTGCCCCACAACAATAAGCCCATGTCATGGAAACTGGGCTCCAGTCAAAAGGTGACAATACGCAGATGGTTATAAACACAACACCACACATTTCCACCTCCAGGGCCCTATTTCTCGTACCTGGCGGGATAATTTTCCGGATGAGATTACACAAGTCTGGGGTTTTCGGTTCCACGAAGCAAGTTTGGCAAAATCACCATAGCAACACATCCAAAAATTTGAGCCTGCCCCATCGCAGGCTAATTAAATCTAGCTGGATAAACTGGCCCCGCCCCCAGAAGAAAATGGCAGCTCCCCTTCCTTTGAGATCCCATTGAGGAAGGAGCGATATTAGTTAGATTAACATTTTATAGGGAGAGAATATTTATCACGTGATGATGACTTCCTATACGAGCGCTATCGATTCTTCCCACAAGGAATCATTTATTTACAGACCTTCTTGAGCCTACATTGAACACGAAACGCTGCAGCCGGTCTCACAGACTGTATGCAGAGCCTTGTAGTACATTGTGGTGCATAGTTGTACAGTGTCGGCGATGCAGAACATGGGGAAAGCTATTGCGTGCCGTTCGTAAAGTTTATTTAGTGCTTAAGAGACTCATGGATGTGTACATTACGTTCCCTGTTCAGGTCCGAGTAAATGCAAAAAAAGTTCTATATGGTCATCTCCACATACATGAATATACAAATATACAGTATATTATCAACTTGTTCTGAAAGAGTTGAAGTAGTTATTTTAGATCTCATTGGATGATGCATGCCATTAAGCCGACTGCCAGCAGGCACATTTAAAGAAATATAATTGGATTGATTGGGGTGATGAGAACACTTATGCTGCGTTCACACCAATTGTGTTGCGAGTAGATTCCAAGAAAGTCAATGCGCAGACGAATGGATGCGAAGAAAGCACATTTTCATCCACTTATCTAGACGTCGTCGGTGAAAGTTACCGAGCTGTGTGAGCCTACGGATGATGAGATATATATATATATATATATACACACATATACACATATACACATATACACATATACATACACATATATATATATATGATATTAAGGTTATGAACCCAGACACGAGGGGGTTTGATTTTCCGATGTTTGTGGGATTTCCAGAACAAGTATAAAGCGGAAATAGTGGTTATTTCTTTCATGGTGGATGGCGAACGTTATAACTGTTTCCACAGAGATAAGCCACGCCCCCTCTCCAGCACAAGTGAAGAATGAATTAAATGAATAAACCACAAATAGTTGGCAAGTAAAATCACGCGAGTAAAGCGTTGTGAATATTCATGTGAACGCAGCATTACGCATTTAACTTGTCTGATATGTTGCCATGTTTCTTGTCTAGCCCTCACAGTGGTGGTGTTAGATGCTCCATGATTATGGTCTGGAATTCCTCATATACGTTCATGATCATCTCCTGCTCGTCAGCGGAGAAAAAAGAGGCACTTCCTTTTGAGTTTATTTGCCTTTGTGCTGTTAGAAAATCATGTTTCAGTGATCGACGCTTCCCCCTGTTGAAGTCGGACGGGCACGCAATTATCCTGAGAACTGAAGTCTGGTTCGAATTAAGGAGATTGTTTTGGAGCAGATCAGCCTTTGAGAAACCGGGATAACCTGATTTCAATCATCGTGTTAATTTAAGCTGGAAAATAGTACATTTGATCGACTTAGTTGAACCACGTATGAGAAAAAGGGCCCAGAGCAGACAGGAACGTAAAAGACCAGCTAAACATAATTTGTGCCTGAAACTCAAACGTTCAATTCCTTCATGAAGCGCGATGACCTCATTACTCTGAAATAGCTCCATCTACCTTTTACTTGTGCAGAATGAATGGAAATCTGTGTTGGTGTGCAGGGCCTTCATGACTACAAGCTGGCTGTAATAAAGGTTGAGCACACGTTTTATCCTGTTGATCATTTTATATGAACTAATTAGTTGAGAAGTGTAACACGTCCTGTCACAACCCCCCTGGTTTCCACCCCCCAGCAGCAAGGAATGAGTACACGTTGTGTGACGTTTGGCAATGTTCTTTATTTTTGATCCTGCTCTGCCGGTCCCATGCTTCCTCTGCAACACACCTGATATAGGGGCAAGACACATTACCCCTGATCCAAAGCAGCTGAGGGTTAGGGTTAGGGTTAGCCTCTTCCTGGCACCTGTTCCCTGAGCCACTCCCCCGCTCCCCCCCTGCAGGTGAGCCTAACCACGCCCCATGCCACCACAAGAAGGAATAGGCGAACTTTCACTCTATGGGGGAGAAATATTTATTCATATCGATTTTATGTCGATTAAATCATGTACATAAAAACGTATGTAATACAGTATTGTGTGTTATGTTTCAATGTTCCATCCTTTGTCTTAATCCTAACAGGTGTACTGTAGGGTATACTTAAGGGTTGTTGTATATTCTTTTATCTCAGTGGTACATTTCGTTGTTGTTAGATGTACTTCTTTTATGTTTTTCTCCACATTTTATTTAAGTGTGGTGACTATCGGTGTCTTTAATTCAACGTCTTGACAACAACAAGGCAATTGATTTCGCCTTCAGAGAAAAAGAATGGTTTTGGTCTCTCCATCATCATGTCCGTCATTCTCTCCATAATCTCCGTTTTTTATAGCTGCTACTTTAACCGATTGCTGGAGTGTGACAGCTACAACATGAGATCGCATGACATAATCCACAGAACCCCTGTGGGATGCAGAAACTGGCAGATAACCTTTCTGTGTCTGGAAAACTCACACCTAATTTCCAGGATTATACGCTTTGATAACCGAGGCCACAGACCAGCTCGACAGCAGAGACGAGCGAGCTGCCATCCAGGAGAGTGTGGGACAAGTGGGTGCACCGCCTCCCCTTGTTTTACAAACCTGGGCCTAATGTCACCATTGATGAGCAGCTGATGCCATTTAGGGGCCCTTTTAGGCAGTACATACCATCTAAACCTGCAAAATAACGTATATAGATCTGGGATGCCTGTGATGCCACTTTCTCATATGCTTGGAACTTACAAGTCTACGCAGGGAAGCCTGGTTCGGCCCTGTTGTCCTGGACGTGACTCAGGGACTCAGTGGACACAACATCACATGCAACTACTTTTTTAAAACTTGTTTCTCTAAGAGGAAGCGGACCATGGTAGGAACGATAAGGAAAAACCAGTCTGAGCTCTCATCTCGACTGCTGACTACACAGAACATGCCTGTCAACTCTTCCAAGTTTGTGTATCCTATGTGCCAAAGAAAGGCAAGGATGTGGTACACATGAGTACACTACATAGGGATGGGAGAATATGTGGCCATGGGCATCACTTATATCTTGTTTATAATTGATTTTTCTTTTTTTACTACACATTTATTATGAAAGCAACTTAAATAGCACACATTAAATCTAAGATAAAAGGGCAAATATTAACCATGTATGCTATTTATATTGCTTTTAATGGGGATTAAGTAAACATCTGTTGAGTATTTTCAGATATAATTGTATGATTGTAGACAGTGGGTCCACATGAATAACAACAATATGAACACCACACAAGGGTTAAATACGTGTGGTTATTTCATCGTTTTAACTCTTCTGGTCTCTTATTTATGTGGCAGCCTTTGAGTCGGGTTGTAACACACGCGGAAGCATGCGGATGGACATGAAATCGTCTTGATTAAGAGCTTAACATTTAAAAGCTTCTACCAACTTTAGCCTGTGACTGCCTTACTCGCTCGGCTTGATACAAGACACAAGAGCTCTGATTAGGCACACGGACACGCGTGTAGAGGATGTGAAAGTGCATGGCTTAGTACTTTGTGTGTGCTGATTTTGTAACACTGGTCGTTCTCCTAAAACAATGACATGACTGGAAACTAGCTTATAACTAACTACATTATGACTTCTAATGCAAACAGATGAAATATGAAATACATCAACAAGTCTTTTTTATTTTTTACATTTGAGTTTGAACAAAATATATATAATATTAAAAGGAAAGGGTCATTCGGTGTTTCACATTATCTACAATGTAGAATCATATAGTTACATGTATGGATTCATATATTGACACACACAAACACAACGTGAGGACGGCAGCCTTTGCACTCATTCCACAGTCTTTCTACCGTATGCTGGCATCTCGGGAGCCAGGCTGCAGCATCTGAGATGAGAAAATAAATCTAATAGTTTTTTTAAACCAGGGGTAGAAAATGGCATAAATGATGGGGTTTACACACGAGTTAAAATACATCACAGAAATCAGGGTGGCCTCATTTGAAGAAGTGGTCAAGCCACTGTAGTGTGTGAGAACGCTGCAGTAAAATGGAGAGTAACATATCAGAAACACAAGTATAAGAACACCAAGAGTCCTGGCTGCTTTTCTCTCCGATTTCTTATCCCTCTTGGAAAGCTCGAGTAAGACACTCGCAATGTGGGACCTCATTCCTCGAGCCTGAGACACAGACACCACAAATACTTTCATATTTAGAACAATGATGACAGTAATGGGAATAATGAAGCTGAAAGCAAGATCAACAATTACTACAATCTTGACCACGCATTCACCATAGCAGGATTTATTTTTGCCCAGGGGTTTCAGGTTATCAAATAGAAGAATAAGGGCATAGAAAAAAGAACAAATCCAACAGAGTAAAACACATATTGTTACAGCTTTATGAGTGACTTTGATGGAGTAATGCAGGGGATCACAAATGGCCACGTAACGGTCGATGGATATGAGCACCATATTTCCCACGGAGGCAGAGAGTATGATAAAAGGTAGAACATAATACAGTGAACACATGAGGTCACCCAGCATCCAGCAGGTCTGTTTCAACAGGATTTCAACTGGCTGCACCAAGATGCCGACAAGAAAATCTGAGACAGCCAGAGAGAGGAGGAGGAGGTTGGTGGGTGTGTGGAGCTGTCTGCAGTGAGAGAATATCAACATTGTTCAGACAATCAGCAAATGTGATCAATAACAGTCAAGCAAAAAGCAGTAATGATCAAGAATGATGGAATGATCTCAGGAAACCACTTCTTCCTACAAATCTAAAGACAGTATAGCAACATGTTTATCATATGCTGTGAAGGTTATGTGCCTGAAGTGTGAGATGGAGATGATGACCAGCAGGTTGAGAGCCACAGTGAGCAGAGAGATGACGGACAGAATTAAGTAAATAAGCGCAGTGCCAAAAGAAGGAGGCGCCGGCTTCTTGCAGGAAGAGTTAGGGAGTTGTGGAAAGCAGAGTTCAACACTTTCCAACTGCATCGCCAAAAAAGAGAAGCTGCTCAGCTTCTCCCCAAATGTCTTCGTCACACAGCTTATCTACCCCTTTATACCCCACCCACCAACGCCACCCCGACCCCTGACCCCATCCTTTGTCTTTATTTTTTTCTTAATCCCTCCATCTCTTTTACATGTGTAAAGTACAAAGTCAGGGTAATCATGAACATGACTGAATCGAGAATTTATGCCAAGCTCTAAAGGAAAATATTTAATTTGAGTTTAAAGATAGGACATTTTGTAACAATGAATTTCAAGGTGTTATTTCCTTTTATGTAAAAAAAAAAAAAAAAAGGCCTGCAGTAAAACTGCATCAAGTTGGACATGGTCATAGCCGGGGTCATTCGGAACAGGATTAGGCTACAATAAAATGTTCTGAAAAATATTTACTTGAAAAAAGTGAGGACATTGAGGACATTTTCAATGTGTTACAACATCATTTGAGCAGACTTCCCCCGGTCTAGTAATATACAATATAACTTCGGCAATGGCTGTTTCCCTAACTCTCTGAAGGAGGCAAGAGTCAACCCTCTCCTGAAGAAACCCACTCTTGACCCATCTGAAGTCAATAACTACAGACCTGTCTCTCTCCTTCCCTTCCTTTCCAAAACTCTAGAGCGAGCTATCTCTAACCAAGTCTCCTCCTATCTCCACAGCAACAACCTTCTAGACCCCCACCAGTCTGGATTCAAGGCAGGCCACTCAACAGAGACTGCCCTCCTTGCTGTCTCTGAGCAGCTTCACACTGCTAGGGCAGCCTCTCCCTCCTCTGTCCTCATCCTTCTAGACCTTTCCGCTGCCTTTGACACAGTGAACCACCAGATCCTCATGTCCTCCCTCCAGGACCTGGGTATCTCAGGCACCGCGCTCTCACTCTTCTCATCCTACCTCACCGACCGCACTTACCGGGTAACCTGGAGAGGATCTGTGTCTGAGCCTTGTCCTCTGACTACTGGAGTCCCTCAGGGCTCAGTCCTTGGTCCTCTTCTCTTCTCTCTGTACATCAATTCTCTCGGCTCTGTCATTCGCTCGCATGGCTTCACCTACCACAGCTATGCTGACGACACCCAACTGATCCTCTCGTTTCCCCAATCTGAAACACGGGTAGCAGCACGAATCTCTGCCTGTCTGACCGACATCTCTCAGTGGATGTCCGCACACCACCTGAAAATTAACCCGGACAAGATTGAACTTCTTCTCCTTCCAGGAAAAGGCTCTCCCACCCACAACCTGACTATTAACTTCAACAACTCAGTGCTGGCTCCAACTCTGACTGCCAGGAACCTCGGTGTGACACTCGACAGTCAACTCTCCCTGACTGCCGACATTACCGCAACAACACGCTCCTGTAGGTACATGCTGTACAACATCAGAAGAATACGACCTCTTCTCACTCAGAAGGCGGCACAGGTTCTGGTCCAGGCTCTGGTCATCTCACGGCTAGACTATTGCAACTCCCTCCTGGCAGGTCTACCTGCTAATGCCATTCGACCTCTACAGCTCATCCAGAATGCAGCTGCTCCACTGGTCTTCAATCTCCCGAAGTTTACCCACACTACTCCGCTCCTCCGCGACCTTCACTGGTTACCGGTGGCCGCCCGCATCCGCTTCAAAACATTGGTACTTGCGTACCGTGCTGCGAACAGATCGGGTCCGGTCTACATCCAGGACATGGTCAAACCGTACACCCCAGCTCATTCACTTCGCTAGGCTTGTGCGAATCGGCTTGTAGCTCCTTCACTTCGAGCTAAACACTCAGCAAAGTCACGACTGTTTGCTGTGCTGGCTCCTCATTGGTGGAACGAGCTCCCCATTGACATCATGACAGCAGAAAGTCTCTACATCTTCCGTCGCAAACTAAAAACACATCTTTTTCGACTATACCTTGAATAGGGAAGGTAGAGCCGTAGTAGCACTTTAGTAGCACTTAAATGTCTCTTACTGATAGCACTTTGTAGTTTAACACTTTAGTAGCACTTAAATGTCTCTTACTGATAGCACTTTGTAGTTTAACGTTATTGAAGAAATTGTACTTGCTTGATTCTTGTTGTTCTGAGTTTGGACTCATGGTTTAATGCACTTATTGTAAGTCGCTTTGGATAAAAGCGTCAACTAAATGACATGTAATGTAATGTAGCAATACGAGTTTACAGATGGTTTATTGTGAGATGGAACAAGAGGGTTGGATTAAGGAAGCGGTAAAGGGGTTAAGGGAGGATGGTAAATGGACCTGTAGTTGTATAACGCTTTTCTAGTCTTCCAACCACTCAAAGCACTTTACCACTTCTTGTCATCATTCACCCATTCATACACTGATGGAAGGGGCTTAAGTTCCACCTGCACATCAGGAGTAGCTAACATTCACACGCACATATTCACATACCATAGTAACATCTACAGGAGCAATTTGGGGTTAAGTGTCTTGCCCAAGGACACATCGATAGCGGCTACCAGAGCCGCTGATCGAACTACCGTTCCTCTGATTGAAGGACGACCCTGCTCGCCACTTAGCCACAGTCGCCCCACAGGAAGGGAAGTGGGTATGGGGTCGAGGGATGGAGGGGAGAAGGATAGAGAAGGGTAGAGGGGGTTGTGGAAAGAAGGTTGGAGCGGTGAAATGAGATACCACTGGCATCCGGTGGCTGAAGGGATCAGTGGGGGGTGAAGACTCGTGAATGGGACGTCGGACATGGTGGCATGTCGTAAAGGATGGTGGTCGGAGTTTGAGGCGGTAAACTCTGGGCAGTGCAACAGGCCAAAGAAACGAACGGCAAGAATGTGGACTTTAATACTTTGTCCGTGAAGGGGGACAGGTATCCTGAGCGGTGCGTAGAGATGCGGCAGGCGAGGAGGTCTGAAGTGAGAGACGGTGTGGAGTGCGGTTCAGCTTTATGGACCGTTAAGTAGCATTGCTATGTATGAGTGGTTCAAAGCTGGACACGGAGCGCCAAAGGACTTATTATCTCTCCTTTTCTATTTCTCTACTACGTAACAGGATTATGACGCGTTCAATGCATATGACATAACAGATTCATGCGATTAGAGTAGTATGCAGAATAATGACGGAAAGTTAATACTACCAATAACCGCGGCGTAGGATATTGTAGAGCAATGGTAGGTAAGGAAAGAATCTTGCGGGAACCAATCTTTATTTACTCATACTCTATCCCACATGCACATTTGGTCTACACAGACACCCCGGCCCCACCAACGCCACCGCCACCTGGACCTCACCCTTTGTCTCTCTTTTCCTTGGATCCCTCCATATCTTTTACATGTGGAAAGTTCAAAGTCAGGGTAATCATGAACATGACTGAATCGAGAATTTAAGCATATCTCTGAAGGAAAATATTTGATTTTACTTTAAACATAGGATATTTTGTTAGAAGGAATTTGAAGGTGTTATTTCCTTCTAAAAAAAAAACTGGGAGGCATGCAGTAAAATAGCATTACATTTGACATGGTCATAGGATTAGGCTACAGTGAAATTTCAAGTAAACCTATGAAGAACAAATATGTACTCATTAAATTCATGCACGTTTTAAAATGAGGACATTTTCAATGTGTTACAACGTCATTTGACCAGACATGACAGTAATATACAATAAAACTACTTAAAACTATACATGGCCATAGTAATGCTCACAGTCGGGACCACTGGGAGAGGAAATTAGTTGTGCTTCTTAGTAAAGTTAAGCAAAGAATTGTTGAGTAATACTTGCTATTTTTGTTCTGTATGAACTGAAAACACAATTTTCTTTCAATGGATGAAACAAAAACACCACATTAACAGTTTAGGAATTATAGCCATTTTTACATCCCCATTTTCAGAGGCTCTGAAGTAATTGGACAATTGTTGGATGGTTTCATGTTCCCTCGTTACTCAAATGACAAATTAAGCAGATAAAGGGTCTGGAGATGATTAAAAATGTAGAGTTTGCATTTGGTAGCTGATCCTTGGAACACTCAGCATGAGGGCCAAAGAAAAAAGAAAAGAAAAAAGTTCTCATAATTTCTCCAGAATGGGAAGAAACTCCAGTGATTATTCCAACTTGTATTTGTGACAGCTCAATAACAAGTGAAAGTATATAAAACGGTAAGAAAGATCTTTTACCAACTTCATGAATTAATTGTTAAAGTTTATTGACATGTAATCACCACAAATGGTGCCTTTGCAGCCAGGTTTCAGCCGACACCTCTGTAGTTGGAGGAAAGTTTAGAAATTCCTCCAACTTGGAAATACAACTCAGGAGATAAACATTTATCATAATAAAAGTCTGAGGGTTATGATGTGAATGCAGAATTAGGTTTGCACTGGCTTATATTAAAGGGTACTCTTACCAATAAGGGAAAGTAAACTGACCTGAGTGACCTAACGGCTACAACATCCCATAAACTCATTTCCTACAGTTGTACTGTGAGCAACTGATCACAATATAAAAAGTAATATGTCCCAATCAGATTCTCATAGTTACAAGATTACGAGTGATGCTCAAACATAAAGAACGTCTTAACAACGAGGACGTTTTTTTATATTTTATATATTACAGCTATAAAAGAAGGCACAGTGTGTTTTAATGTCACCGAATTATTCAATTAGTAATAAGGTCGAGTCACAAAAGTTTAGTCATTAAAAAGAAATGATCTCAGTAGAAAACAACAACAACGGTCTATTTAGCAATGATTGCGTCAAGTGTTGCCGTGAGAGCTTGTTTTAGATCTCACAGTCACACCTCTGATTGCTCCGATGTCATCATGTGACACTAATGAAAGCAGGTGTGAACATTGTCCTAGCCAGAGAGGTACACAGCGACAGTTAATGGGCTGCACGCCGAGAGCCGTTCACCCCAGTGGGTCTTAATAACACGATGTGTGTGCGTGTGTCGTTGTGTCCATAACAACGACAACAAACTCTGAAGTTGTGTACAGTGAACGGATAGTTTCCAAACTGAAACAAACACGCGTAAGCATGCAGGTGGACATGACATTGTCTATTCCTTGATTAAAACGTAACATTATTATTATCATTTGAGCATTAATGACACTTATATTCAGCTCCAGTGTGGGATCGCACAAGTACACTCATATACAGAACTGTGATGACAGCAAAGTGTATAATAAAGTAAGGTTGACCAAACACTCATCAAAGAAGGAAATATGCTCACAGTACTGCAGGGATTCTAACAGTACTGCAAGAATCACTCTTATTCATTTATAGATAAAAATGTATAGGTAAACTTATAGACCGTTTGACAGACATCACGGCTTTAACCACATTAAATGTTATTTCTTAATGCAAATTATATCGTACTGGGTTGAGTTTTCGCTTGTGGACAACATCATCAGATTGGCGGCAGGTGGATGTTCTGCCAGGAATAGACTAATAGATTATAGGTAATAATATCAACATTGTGCGCTGCCTCATTTGACTGAATCACCCACTAGTTTGTGCCACTTATCTCCCTGTTCAATTTCAATGGCCATACGCGACACAAGAGTGCTGCTTACACTGCTACTTGCAGCGCCATGAACATAGAGCTGGTGAAACATGCTCCCCCCCAAAGCTAATAGCAGCAAAAGATCACATCTCTAATCTTAAATTTAGCATAAATACCTTTTTAAGAATTAATGTATCCTTTATTGATCCCACAGTGGGTCAATCCTTCTCTGCATTTGACCCATCCTTAGTTATTAAGGAGCAGTGGGCTGCAGTGAAGCACCCGGGGAGCAACTGGGGGTTCAGTGTCTTGCTCAAGGACACTTCAACATGCAACTATAGGGAGAGCGGGGATTGAACCGGCTACCTTGTGGTTACGGGACGATCACTTTCCCCATGACCCTCACCTACAGCCGCCCCTAGAATTAGGTCTGTGATAGGGTTACAATTGTGTATGACAAAAAAGAAAACACAAAACTCATGTAATATTACCATACTTTGTTCTTTATTGCTGATAGACTATTATAATAAAAAGGTAGATAAAACATACAGCATGTTTTTGTTTTGAGGCTCCAGACCAAGGGTTGTACATTTTAAATTCAATTAATTCCCACATTGTTTGCAGGACCTTGCAATTTTGTCCAAACCTGGTCAGAAGAAAGTGCAAGTCCACTGAGGTCTTTTTTTGAGTTCTAACAATCACAACAAAACTCCTCAAAACATGGTATCCCCCTCCCTCTCCAAATGGATTCAAATAATGGCAATGCCTCTGTCAGGTGCTGCTAATCAATGCATACCTCTCCAATGCTAAAGCAATCATGTTCACCATCTCAGGGGAATCAACCCTAGAACCCGAAACAAGACAACACTAATTTAAAGCTAGATAAGGATCAGTTTGTTTCCCCCGAATACTCGTGCTGGTATAGATTCACAGCAATAATAACTGATCCCAGACTCTTCATCAGCGCAAAGCAGGAATCTTTTTGAGTCTTGAGCTCGTTGGTCAGCCCGATTCTCCATGGGAACCTAGGAAGATAACCAAATCCAAGTCGTGGTTAGTTGTTAATTCCACAATTCTTCTCAACAATGGCAGCCAAATAAAAAAATGGAATGAAGGCCAGAAACAAAAGTGTGTTGGTTTGTATGAAGTCTAAGTATTTTGGGTTGTTGGTTCATTTCCATCATCTAGTCGTCTGTCAACTCTTTTTTGTTGTTGCCTACTCTTATAAACATTTGAACATGGCGGTGTGCTATGTTTCTTTTTTTCCCTTTGCTCACTCAGGATAAGTTGGCAGAGCACATATGTTCTTTTAGCAATGGCGTTAGTAGGGCTGGCTTCAGCTTCAGGCTCTTTATTTTGTCTTGGGGTCCCTTCCCAAATTTAAACCCAAAATAACAACAACTCAATCTGGAAGTATTCCACTTAGTAAACTTCTACTGTAAAAAAGAGAGAATGAGGATGTCAAGTCTTAATGACTGTAAAAACTAGGTGTCACTGTGTACTGTGCAAGTGTATATGATGTCTCATTGTTGTGGTGGCACTATCATGAACTTTTTACTTTTCCCTTTAAATCGCAGGTTTTGGGGAGTAACCTGCATGTGTATTTGTTTACGTGCCATGCTCTAATTGGTGCACTGGGGACTTGGAGGGGTGTATCCCTTTCTTGCTTGTCCTAATTGAAAGAACAGCTGTGTGTGAGGCATTCTGTCTAAATACAACTCTTTCCAGTTTTGTTTGAAAAAAATCTATGAATCAGACACACTGTTCACAACCGTGCATGTTCCCATTGGTCCACTGTATGTTGAATACTCTGAAATGTACTGATGCTCACTGCCTGTAGAATTACTGTAGTAACGTGTTTTGGTAGACATGGTTATCTTAAGCTCTGAGGTAAGCTTCTACCTGTTATGTGGTTGTGTAGGATGAAAATGTTGCGACATGTCCTTTTCTGGTATTTGTTTGAGATTTGCACAACCTGATAACGGGGGTCCCCAGTTTGTAGGAAGTTCCAAGTTGTGTCTCATGAAGTGAGCTCAAACTGATATGAAGAGATACAGTATCTGCACACTACACATGTATGCAGTGTACACTTTGTTTAAGTTTTTGGTCTAAAGGACCTTCATCAGAGGTCCTGGATTTTCTTAAAGTGAGCTTGAAAGGTGTGATGGGTTGGGAGTCGTAATCAGTCGGACAGCTGAACATACCTAATAAGTCCAGGACATACTGATGAAGGCGGGGTTTTCATCCTCATATTTAGACGTGGCAGATCTACGCCTTCTATCATTGTGACTGCACAGCTGTGAAGCAGTTAAAAGACAGAGAGATTAATATGCTTACAAATGTATGCTTATTTGTGCATTAACGTGAATATATTCAGGGACTGGGCGTACCGAGGCACAGGCGTTATTCTGCTTGACACACAGCTCTAATCGGCAATGCAAGTAGACCGCACCAGTCTTGGCAGAAAACTGGAATGTGTTGAAAGAGAAGTAGTTGGACGTTCCCAGTCCATTGCCCTCGACCTTCACTGTCTGGTCAGTAGGGCTAGGGCAGCTACACAAAAACAAGAAAGCATGTCAGCGACTGGCCAGCAACAAAAACAAGAGGTTTAATCAGAAAGAGCATCTCTGTGTTTTTAACCCTTTGATGATGAGGTCATATCTCAGGCTTCCACTTGGCGAAGGCTGATCGGTTGCCCAGCAGGAGTCAGTCACCACGTGGACCATTCTTTCATCCAGTCCATCGGTCTTAAGCTCCACCCAGATTTTCTGGTTCATTTCTATGTCGTTGCTTGTCTGGATGGCGTTCATGCGGTCAGGGTCGGTGTATGCCTTCATGGTCAGATTGTAATTCCATTCTCCAGAAGTAATCTCCTGGATTACAGAGCTGGAAAGCAAAGCTACTTCTTAATTATACTAGGCTTCGGTCTGCACATTAAAGCCACCTGTCCACAAAGCATTCCAGTTTAGTTTTCTAAACAATAGGATAGTTATTTTCATATTTTTCATTCGCAAAAATTGTGGACGGTACTTGGTCCCTGGTACTGGTTTTAGTACCACCTCGGTCGAGGTTCCAAGCTAGCTGAGCTGAAACTAGATAGTGGATTTGAAGCACTGCAGACCACTGATTGGTCAGAGAGAATCATTACTAAACAATTTTAATTAGTAAGCTCACATCTATAGCAACCACATTTTCTTTCTTTCACTTTACCCAGAATCCCGCCTACACTGAGTGGGTACCAGCAAAGGGCTTGATACCAAAGAAGTGAGTCGAGTCGAGCAGAGCCGTGCCATGCTGTAGAAACACAGCTAAAGCCCAAGTGAAGCTCAGTCCGCCTTGGCTTGGAAACAAAAAGATGATAACTCTGGAGTTATACTGTACTCCCATCACACACCTGTGTTTGACTTCGATGGCAACGGTCTTGACATCAGGCTGAGTGTAACAACAGGATAAGTCAATATGCACTGGGCTGTGACAGTTGATCAGGCCATAGGTGGAGACATTCTGTGTCATGATGGTGTTCTTGTAGATGATTTGACTGTTGTTTGCCTGAAGGTCACATGCAGACAGACATTGTCAATGCACATCCGGTCCAATGCTACAGTGTGCTGACTACTTGTACAGGTCTATTTACTTCCCTGCAACCCTTGAATGATTACCTTGAACAGTACGTCTCTAGTGTTGAAAGGGATTTGGCTGCTACTTTAAAAAGACAAAAAATAGAAGGTACCCACCATGATCACTGTACCACAAGTGTTGTTGCTATTGAACTTGAACATCACCATGTGGGTCAGGTTGTCCATTTCAGCTTTGCAGGCCTGGTCGTTGAGGTGTAAGCCTGAATAATCAATGCTCTTGTCCTCCAATAGACAATTAGCCATAATGATTGAAGTAGAACTCTGCTGGCAGACCGTTGGCTCACCTGAACACCCGTTACAAAACAGTAAATTCCTTTAGCTTTTTCCAAACAACATACATCAGCACAGATCAGGAAGAGGCAATCATAAATGCAACTTTGAAAAGACCTAAAATATGTTTTTAAAAATGTCATAAAGGATTCTTTTGTGCATTTGTAAATTGGATCTCTTGAGCACTAAATCTGAATGTTATTATATGCAGCAAAGAATATTGCAAAATTCTATACTAATAAACAAATGCTACTAAATCTATCATAAAAGTCCATAAATGTGAAACAGCTCTCGCTTTGAGAAATCCCCCCAGCCTATAATGAAGTAGCAGTTAAGATGACTGTGACTTTCTTGCGTCATAGCTGACTTACCAAAAGTGCCCGTTGATCTGTACTTGGAGGCAAAAATGGCCCGACAGAGGCAGCTGGGTTCCCCAACATCCCGCTCACCACAGAACTCATGAGCACTGCAGAATCTGTCCTTACAGAAGGCCTGAGGGACAGCAGCTGCAGGTAAAAAAACAATGTCTTCCAGTTTTAATATGATTGACCTGATAATTAGCATAACAACACCATATCTACCCTAAAGGTTAATAAAAAGAGCCACGGAACGTCATATGGTGTAGAAGGTGCTTAAGACAATATAATAATATTTAGTTGATGTGTTCATTCGGGTCATCTTGAAACATAACCGAAGATAATGTAAGACAGCCTCACGGCAGCTGGTCTTTTTCCTCCAGCTCTCCATCGTGACATTGCTGTGGTGGCTGCAGGCCCTGGCGTAGGCCTCCAGGTTCTGGCACTTGAGACCATCCACTGCAGGATATTTGCACAAAGTGTTTGTGCAGGCAGTTATGAAGGGCTCTGGGTTGATGTGCTTGTTGCAAGCAGTGAAGGGAGCCTGCTTCAGGAGATTACACCTGTCCAAGTGAAAATGTGGCATGGAAGTTCAGTCATAAAGGACACTATGGCACATATGAGAATAAACACATTAAAATGGGTTTAGGTGTAGAAGACAGCGCCAAATGACAAACGTGGTGAAGCGTGCCACAGAGGTTAGTGATGCCTGTTTATAAATCAAAAGAGAGTTTAGTCTGTGTTTACCATTCAGTTGTGGTGTCACAGTTGATTGTACTGTCAGCAGTGTCATCATACTGCATCTCACAGCTGTGGGACAACAAATAGCACAAGACTGCTCAGCAACTTAATACTTAAACTGCAGTATATTTTAAACCCTTTCATTCCAAAGAGAGGTAGTAGTCAGTTACATGATGTGTTTGGAGGTCTTACCCAGGAGACCAGTGTCCAGTAACCTTCTCTTCATTGAAAGACCTCGTGGAATTGCCACATAAACCATCCACGGCTGCTCCACTTGTTCCTGCCCGGTTTCAGAAGAAAAAACTTTTACAGGTGACGAGCACGCAGCACACTTAAGTAGCTGGTATTCACTGGTTTTAACTCAAGATTAGGCCTACAGGGTGGTCACATCGAAACCTAAAGTAGTTACGTGACAGACCTTGTTTGAGTTATCGATATTGGGATCCATATACTGGAATAAATACCCAAGAAATTAAATAATAATGGATTCCTCTCACATTACCTCATTAGTTTAGAGAATTAACACACACATTTAAAGCACAGTTTTGTATTTTGACATGCATGTAAATAAGTAATTATCAGAAAAATAGATGGAAGAAAGACTTGATGTTTGTAAATAAATGTGGTAATGAAAATGTATTCAGAATGAGCCCATCTATCATACATGTACCTTCCTACTTAAAGATATGTCGCTATTCTTTATATAATATTTTATTACCCACTTTTAGTAATAATATAATACATTTGGTCCATTACGACACATAACTACCATTATTATTTTTAATCAGTACTTCAATGTCCATTTTTATGCAGATGATACCATCTTAAATGTCTGTGGCTCCACTGCAAACTACACTTCTCTCATTCACATAACCCTTGTAACCACGCAATCCAACAAACTACTTAATCTTAGATGTTACATAAGTATCCACACATCTTGGCAGAACTAATTCCAGGTATTATCCACATTTTAAATGTAAAACGTTTTTTTAAGTGTTTGTTGTTCTAATACTCATTTCAGCCATGCAAGGCTGAAGTGCGCAACTTCCCCATGTTCTAAACAGGACTAAAAGCATTTATGTTTTCCTCCAGATAAGTGTGCAGGGGTGTTGGTGAGCAGGGCCTTAAATGCCTCCTCTGCAAAGAGGGAGTTGCCATTGTTCATGAAAACTATTCCAACTGGCATTACCCTACTAAAATTACTGATAATAATATTATTCTATATACAGTATGAGAAAGAGGAGAGTGATATGATAGGAACCACAATTTTATCAAAGTCTTTAGGTTTATATGTTTGTGTACCTGTCACGTGGATGAGGGTAGTGTAGCCATCAAATAGGATAGACGCAGTGTAGTTGGAGACTGATATCTTGGCAGTCACTCCTGTCTGGTCCCTGGAGAGCTCTATACCATGGACCAGCTGAGCTCTGGCGTTGAGCGTCAGCACTTTGTCATCCAGCTTCATCGCAGAGGATGAGCAAAGTGAAAAAAAGAGACACTTACTCAAACAGTCTAGTGGTTGAATGGAAGAAATCCTTTGTAAGTTGCCTTGTGTGATACCATTTAAAGTTCACTACCAGTGTTTAAAGAAATGTTCAGATATTTTACATTAGAGAAAATAAAAAAAAGTCAAAGCGATGCATTCCAAATATGAGTCGTAAAAGTACAACATTATTGGCATCCAAATTTACATAAATTACGAAAAGTAAAAGTACTTATAATGCAGAATGAAAATGCATATCGACCGTTTCCTGTCATTAAATGAACTCAACCTGTGTGGCTCGTGACCACCTGAGTGGTCTGTACATCAGCGATTGATGAGATCTAAAGCAAATTACTTGTGGCAGCAGGTAACATACCTGAACCCGGCCACCTTGTTCCATGGAAATCTGAACACCGGCCCCCTCCAGCTGCAGTATCACACGATCCAAAAAACTAACATCTTTACGGCGTCTTTCTTGGAAAACCCCCAGCAACTGCAAGCCCGGGAACAATAAGGACCCCATCAGAGTGTAACCACACCGGTCCGGGACAGACTGAACTCTGCCAACGAAATCGATGACAGTCGAGCCGGTCACAGAGCACATCGCGTTCAACACGCAACTGCAGCAGAAGGAGTGAGATGGATACACAGAAAACAAAAAATAGCAATATCAGCGTTTTGGTAAAGATGAAGATGCTGAAAGTTAAGTTGTCCAACTGTATCCGAAGATGCTAATATCGGAAGTACATTTTTGTTCACCCCTTCGCTTGCATAAAATAGGAGTGCACTGCAGGCCGTGACCGTGCCTTACTGGTGCATTCACACCAAACTCAAAGCACACTTATCAAGTGGCTCGATTACATACAAAGTCAATGCAAAGAGCGTTAGTTACATATTGTAAAAACTATCTCTCGCCATAGCCTTTAAGGCAGGATGAAATGGCATCATGTTGATGGTGCCAAAAGTTTGAAGATAGGTTAAAACGATAGGCAAGGATGGGATCTGAGCATTTCTTCAAACGTTTCTTCAAACGCATTTCTCCAAACGTTGGTATTGTATCTACATGGAGGTAAGAATCGCCTCCATTATGGCACATCTAGCACGAGTGACTTAAATGAACACAAATGATCCAGAGGTCAAACTGGCTTCTGTTTCGTGTGACCGCAGCATAACAGGACAGCTATAATGTAATTCTGCACTACCATTTTTACTGTCAGACTGATTAAGATTGAGTTCCTTGTGAGAAAAGAACTACACCACAAGCTTAGAAAGAGAAATTTACATTTTTTGGGGACATTTTCTTTCTATCATTTCTCTAAATAATTACCTCCCATTGCCTTGGCAACGCTCCATGGGACCACAATCGCTGACGGCAGTAGCGACTCCACTCACATCACAGGTTACAGTAGAGCATATGTTTGAGTCCCTCACTGTTGTATTTGTCTTATAAGCAAAGCCTAGGAATTGAGAAAAATGTATGGAGGTAGTTTAAAATGGACAACTTTACTAGCAGTTGTTTTACATGACAGCAATTTATTTACTTCTAATATTTGCTTTTGAGGCCTAAAATTGCACTTTAGGAACGATTGAATGTACTTACCTGAGAGTCTGCATCCACTGACATCTGTGATTATGCCCTTGTTTGTATCAGTTGTCTGGAACTTCTGTTTAGAAACTGTAAGACCATTGACTTGTGTATCTGCCTCGTGAAAAGTGCCAGGAAAAGTTTTTTTTACATTTTGTCATGTTTTGCATTTGAAATGATTCATTATTTAGCCTTTTTGTCAGTATGATAGAACACTTTATGTTGATTGCCTGAATACCTTCAACCAATGTGGGATACTGATTGAGCCACTGAATCTGCCTCATTATCCTCCAAAGTCCCATCACATTTTACAAAATACATCTGTCAAATCATTGATATTTCTCTAAATGTTATTCTTATACTTACAACATCAACATTCTGGTACCCAGAATATGTCTTGATTGCCAGAATTGCTTGTGTCCCAAAGTTGCCGAGTTCAACTCGTTCAATCTGACAACAGAAAGTGGACACAGACGTCTAAGAAAAGGCTTTGATTTGAAATTACGCTGAAATGTTGTATTTATCTACCATGACAGTAACATTGGTCAATAATGAAAATGAAAAAAACTCACTTCCGATTGTTGACTGTCTTTTAAAGGAATTATGTTGACACATTTCCCAGCATTTCTAAGGTTTGGCAGAAGTTTATGAACCCCAGATCCAGTGGGTATGTCTTGAGTAAGAACTGCCAGGTCACCTCTGTCAGCCGTCCCTCCAGACATCAAAATACAGTCATTTTTTATTCCAGGTTTGTACAAGCCATTGAAGCAAACTGAAAATGTGTTAGCATCAAAGGCCACCTGTTGAGAAATCACAGAGGAGATAGTGGATGCATTACTGAATTGGCCTACTGGGCACAAGCACAGGGGCCCAATGTTTTAAGCCCCCTCTGGCTTTCAGCTACAAAATGACAACTACACGGACACAAAATTACTACAAAAGACCCAACAACTATAGAGACAGGACTTGACCACAAAGAGACACAAAACAACTACAAAGAGACTCAAAACATCGACAAAAAGGAGCAAAACAACCCCAGACAAAAAAAAAGAACTACAAAAAGACTAACTTATTACAAAGTGACATAAAACAACTGAAAGCTGATACACAATAACCCCAAACACAGAGAGGCATCGCGACTACAAACGACTTTTGTATATTACTCACGTAGACTCTGTCATATTTCTGCCCGTAATAGGTGATGGGGCAGGAGGTGATGTTCATCTCCCCGGAAAGATAAATGAAACCAGCAGAGACCCGGACCTGTTTCCCGTTTCGGGACCTTAGAACTGCAACCGAATTCTGCTTTTTGGGCCTCGTTCACGTCCATTTGCTCACTTCAGGAATTCAGGATTACCTTCGATTGTTAGAAAGTTATGATTTGTTTTAAAGCACCTTTGTTGTCATGAACTGAAGGCAGTGAGTGTGTTCCTTCTAAGAGAATCTACTCTGAATCAAGCAGCAAAAGAAAAAGTGTATGGAGGCCCAGAGACCCTAATATTAAATGAATAAGACATTATACATTGTATGTATTGTATTGATAATACAAAATGTAATATACGTAATATGTACCTTTTCATGATCACAAAGCTTATGACCATGTGTGATTTTCTTTTGCCATTTCACCTGATTCACACTTTAAGCCACTTTATCAATTAGTAACTAATTGGATTATTTCAGTATTTCATGGTTAAATTTAATAATTTGATCGTATCTATTTATATGATTATTTGTTTGACTTATTCATTCAATATACGTCTCCAAAGATGAAAACCAACAACTGTCTTTCTGTTGAGCTGCAACTAATATTGATTATGGAATCAGTTTAAAAATAAATAAAAACGTAAAGACTGATGATTTCTGCACTAATCTGGTCAACTACAAGCACCATCAGCTACTTCACAGTACATTTAGCAGTAACTTGTAACCAGCAAGTACTTTTCATGTTTATTTTTAACAACACAAAGTATTCTCTGAGTATAAGGAGATGATTAAAACATGTCGCTCTGTTGCATTTTTCCCTTTGAGGAGGCGAAACTGAGATGAAACACGGCTGTTTCACGGGTACCTGAACAGATCTCATTGCGGCTGCAATGAAAACACAAAAGTATAACAATTTGAGATTTGCATGTAGGGCTGGGTATCGCTAGTAATATATATATATATATATATATATATATATATATGCCCAGATCTGTCTCCAAAAAGGATCAAATGCAGGTAGTTTGGGTACTACTTGGTTCTGGGTTATTTCGGGCCGATACCCAGCCCTAGACTTGCATGGCTGTTGTAGACGGTGTGGCTTGCTTACATTTGCACCATTCTGCATCCCCGGCTGCATGAAAATAAATGCTAACTATTGCGGCGCACTAAATGCTCGCGGGGTGGGGTGCAAAATGTCCAGAAAGGGGGCATTGTGAAAGCATTTTGGTGAAAGCAGAGGACAGCACTTGTGACGGCAGAACACATTCTACATTTCTTTTTCTTTTTTTTGTACATTCATCAGTAGAAACAAGACAAGTAAACGGACTCTTCCGTCTAAATCAGAGGCCGATTCAACAGCCGCATTAACTATTTTACAAGATCAATGAACCCGAACACTCTGATCGGTTACTCGACACAGTGGCTGGTAGACAAAATGTACAAACGGAAAACGGAGAATTCTCAACAGGTTCGGGTTCAAGAAAACAAGATTTCTCACCTGATTTCTAACCCTATTCCCTGATTATTCTACATATTTTTGTAAACTACCTAACCTTTTTTTAGTTGATGTTTTTTGTAAACAGTGAAACAATCAAATTGTAGTGTTCCCGTGTAGTCCATCGTCTTGCTTTCCGAGGTTAATCCGTGATTTCTTTGTGTCCTTTCCCACTCAACTGCAGTTCGTTGTGGTTCATGACGGCAACAGTTCAGCTTTCTATCCGTCGGTGACTTGGATGTAAACTCACAACACTATTCACGGCGTAAACTCCGCCGCTGCACAGTCCAGCAGCTGTTTAGCGACTTCAGCGGGTAGGCCGGGTCGCTCCGGGGCAAACGGCGAACATTTCAAACCCAACATAAGTCCTGAAATAAATAAACATATGATAATAAATACATTTTAAATAAGGTATATCGCAGCGAGGTTCGACGCTGTTGCGTACCAGTCTTTTCCAAGGAGCTTTCCAGTGTTGGTGGTTTAAAATCAGCCACTGTTGTTAACATTAAAAAGGAACATTTAGTTGCATTTACGTTTATCCGTTTGCAGAAATAGAATATAGATATAAGTATGTTTACTCATGTGTATAATCACCTGAAACTACCAATTGTTATGCATTTGTTACCAGAGAAATAGCCTTTTTTTTTAAAAATATATATATCTGCATAAAAGACCACTAAGTCCGCTGTGTTTTTTCCTACGGAAGCCCAGAAAGGCCAAACCAAACTTTAGCATGCCACGGTAGTTCTCCGACACGCCCGCTTTCAGTTGGTTACAATCTGCGACCTCGCCTCTAGATGGCGCCATGACCTGCACACTGCAGCTTTAAATCCTTCGTGGGAGTTTCTCGTGACACAAAATCAGATCGAAGACATCGTTGGCGGTTTTGCTTTTAGCGATTTTACCATTTTTGTACTCCTGTGGGCTCAAAGTGTCACGAAAAGCTTTTTTTTAAAAATATGTTCAGACGCGTTGGCTACAACATGTTAGCAGAGCGTGGGACAGTTGCCCCAGAGCCCCTGAGCAACAGGCCGAATTAAACTACCCCCCCTTTAACACAATGGTCTCCTGCCTCCAATATAACATCTGTCCCTGAAAAAATAAACATTACAAATATAAACTAATATGTTGACATTAAGCCCGCTCACAGTGTGTTTTTCTAAATGCTAATTTCCTCAACTTTGAGGTTCTTTGGGTTCTCATGGGGGTTCTAGGCTGCTTATGGGGCCCTGCTTCACATCTAATGGTTGTTACCGGGGGAACAAAAGATCAAATGAATGTGTTAGTCTGCAACTAAATATCAAACAATCATGAATTTTAATTATTTCTTCTGCTTTTAAGTTTAGTGGTCGACAGAGTGGCCTCGTGGTCCTTTATGAAGACGTAGATCCCTTCCCCACTCACACATTAATAAATACTAAAGATCATTAAATGCTTATAATACACAGCAGTGTTGTTGTGGGTGGCACTCGGAGCTCCTGTCCGTCACAGCGTGTTGCCCAAGCTGCTGCTCACCAGCCCTTTGATGTTAGTGACGGGCCGCACGTCATACAGCTGTCTCCGTCAGTCAATAAATGTGGCCAATCGCGTCGTGTCCAGCGGCGTCTTGGAGTACTCCCCGCCGTGCGCACCCCACGCTCCACACGTCCGTGGCGACGGAGACCGGCGTCCCGCGGATGAGCTCGGGCGCGGCGAACTCCGGGTTCCCGAGCAGGAGGTGGACGTACCGGCGGTGGGCGGACAGCTGCACGGCGTCGCCGAGGTCGATGAGCTTGATGCCCGGGGTGGGAGAGTGGAGGTCCACCATGATGTTCTCAGGCTGCAGCGCAGACGCACGGATTCAGTCATTTCAAAAGGCATAAAAAAACAGCAACAAAGAACTCATTGATCTCAGGTCAAGTCACACACACACACACACACACACACACTTCTCACCTTCAGATCCAGGTGAACCACTCTGCAGGTATGAAGGTGCTGCAGGGCCTCGAGTGTCTCTCTGATGAAGAACGCCACCTTCTCCTCCATCAGCTCATCGTGGGCGACGAGGTAATCGAGTAAACGACCATCCTCCAGCCTGACACACAAACACACATTGAGTAACATGTAGATAAAGCTTTAATAATGTCATCTAAAGTAAGCGGTGCAGCAAAGGGAACAAAACGGCTGCAAAAGACAAACACATAAAGTTTGAATAGGGCCAAAATAACCAAAAAACAACCACAAAGAGACTCAAAGTTAGCATAAAAAAAAACATAAAACGACTAAAGAGACCGAAACAATTGGAAAAAGATGCCAAACAGGTGAGAAGAGACACAAAATGACTATAAGACATAAAGCAACTACGAATAGATGCAAAATACCAACAACAACAAAAGTAAACAGTTAGAAAGTGACACAAAATGACCACAAAGAGATGCGTAAGCATTACAAAGGGACAGTAAACAACAACAAAAAGAGGCTCAACAACAATTCAGTCAAGACGTACTGCTCCAGGATCAGCATTAGAGAGGTGGGAGACTCGTAGGTGTCCAACAGCGCCACCAGCTGGTGATGCTGTACGTTTTGGAGGACGTCCGCCTCATGAGCCACCTGCTCCTTCTTCTGCATCTTCTTACTCACAAACTTCACCGCAACCTGAACAGAAGAAGAGTGTTCAGGTGGTTACGTCACGGGCACTGTACCTTTAAATGGTCTCGACGCACCTGAAAATCAACACTTAATAGTGCAATAATGAAATACACTGGAATTTAAATAATCTACGTGCATCTGGAAACCCCAAAATAGACCAAACTGCAGTCTAAATTTAAACTTATGATACATCAAAGACACATTTAATTGTAACAATGTAATAACTTTATTTACACTGAAACACACTTTACATTATTTCAGGGGGTGCCATACCTCTTTCTTTGTAGACTTGTTGAGACATTTTCTCACCACTGAAAACCGCCCCCTGTTGACACAATTAAAGTCAAGAGAAGCTGAATTAAAAGAAAAAACTATGAATAACTCAGTAGTTTGCGACCAGTTTACCTTCCAATCTCACAGATCTCGGAGAAGGTGGAATCAAAGTTCTCTTTCCACTGGATCCCAGTTCCATCGTACCCAGAGTCTGGACGGGGAGAGAGAGGACGCTTTAAAGAGTGAACACTTTTTATTTTCAACACGGCATGAGCTTTTTCTCTTCAATAGGATGTCATTTGTTCTGTCCCACACAATATATATATATATTGACATATATATATATATATATATATATATATATATATTGTTAGATATATATTTATATAAATTTATATAAATATATATTGTTATATATAAATATTTATATATAACAATATATAACAGTCTCTAGGGGTTAGCGGGCAATTCGACTTTTAGTTTAGTCTAATAAACTGTGGATATGTCTTTACTGTGAGCGGCTTTGATCTATAAATAGTTTGTATTATTAAGATTAGCTGTTTAGCTAACCATGTTCTCCACACATGTGTTTTCATGACTTGTGGGGACATAAATTGCCAGAGCAGCGAGTCTGAGGGCGAGAGAGGAGGAAAAGACGCGGTGAAGCAGCGCGGCATCATGGGAGTTGTGGTCCTTTAGAGTTGCTCGTACAGGAGGGGCATATTCTAACAATTTGGCTTAAAACTGGATCATAAGTTGATTCGTGACGCGTGCAGTGAAGGGATCCGATTAAAAATTACGTATTTCTCTGGGTTAGAACATAAACAGACATTTTAATGTTGTATACATTTACATAATACACTTTTAACCTCTTTGCATATTGATCCAAATAAATAATAATAATTCCCCCCCACACACACACACACCTTCCTGTCGGTACTCCACAGTGTAGCTGCTGACGGCACAGTGAGCGGATGAAGCCGGAGGCGACCAGTGGATCATCACCGCCGTGCTGCTGCCCTCCTGGGCCACCGGCCTCCCAGGGGATGCTGGGATACCTGCAGGAGATGAGAGGGGGGGGGGGGGCGATCACTCTCTCTCTCTCTCTCTCTCACACACACACACACACACACACACACTACATTGACTTAAATTCATGTTCAGGAGACGTTAAACTAAGTGTTGACCCTAAAATGTAATTATTTACTTTATCTGTCCCCGTGAGGAAGGCCAGTCCCCACAATGTTAACCGATTTATGTCCCCACAAGTCATGAAATATATATATACATAAATATATATATATATATAAATATGTATTTATATAAATTTATATATATATATTTATATAAATATATATATAAATATATACCCATCTGAGAAAAACTAATCCAGCGCTGACTAAGGTGAAATGCTCCTTTTAATCCGTGACCGTCACCTTGAACTTTAATGGAGGCGGAGGAGGAGGCGGAGCCGTGGTCGTTAACGGCTACGCAGGTGTAGATGCCGGTGTCCTGAGGCATCAGATTGCAGATCTTCAACAAGATGTCGCCTGTGTCCCTGGAGAGGAGGAGGAGGAGGAAAAATGAGTAGGAAGTGGAAGAAGGCGATGTGAAGGAGGCTTCACCCACGTGGGCGTTGCCGTTACCTGATGTCGATGGTGAAGCGGTTGTTGCTGGTCACGGGGTTCTGGTCGGGGCCCTTCAGGGTGACGGAGGGTTTGGGTCGTCCACACACTTTACAGCAGAGGACCACGGTCTCCCCGAACGCACACACCACGTCCGACAGAGCGACGAGGAACTCTGGAGCCACTGCAGGCGAGGCAGAATAACTTTGTTTGTTTGTTTGTTGTTGTCATACTCATATCATCCTAAAAAAAAATCATTCATGTTTTCATCCAGGTGAGTTTTAATCTTCTCCATACACTCAAAACACAAGGTACATGTATTGGGTTTGAGCAAAACGTGTAACTGAAACTCACTCGTCTGAATATTTCGCCTGGAATGGTTCACGTCAGCCTCTTGTGGCCAAAATGGGTATTACAGTGTTACACACGGAAGGATGACAGTTGCTATTCAGTATTTCAGATGCTTTTATTGCCTGTGAACACACCAAGACAGTCTATTAACAACTGCGTCACAACTTAACTGTCTGTGTGCCGCTGGTCTAACTTGCTTGCTTTTTGACAAGAATTACATTAATTGTGAACAGACAACCTGAAACTATACATGCTCACACACACACACACAACTGTTTACATCTGTCACTGGACACAACATGTATGGAATATTACATGGGACAATGCAATTCTCAGGCCAGGTTACTGATGCTACAATGGCGCTAAAACGCTAGCTCGCGATTAGCATCATTTAGCTAATTGCGCTAGCCTTAGTTAGCCGTCTTCTCTTTCAGTCCTAAACACTTAGCTAATAACTATCACAACATAGCACTGCAAAAGCAAGCGAAACATGAATCCATATGGCGCGTGTGTACTTCTCTCACCTGTGAACACACCTAGACAGTCTATTAACAACTGCGTCACAAGTTAACTGTCTGTGTGCCGCTAGTCTAACTTGCTTGCTTTTAGACAAGAATTACCGCACCAATCATGCTAAAATCCGCTACTGCCACCTGTTGGCGAACATGAGCATCGCCCTGCAGCTGCGTTGGGTGAAACAGGTTAGTTCTAAATTGGAACACAAAGCGTTTTAAATTATAATAACCATAAAATAAGGATGGCATGGACAAGGTACTAACACAATATAAAACAACAATTCTGACAACAATGTTATCCCTTAACATGTCCAGGGTGCCACACCAGCATTTTTTTTCAAAAAACTGCATTGTCTGAATAATCTAAAACTTGCGTATTTGATGACCTTGTGTGTCTCTTACCTTCCTGGATGAAATTTGGGTTGAGAAGCTGGAAAACAGATGAGGTCAAATGTAAACGTTTCGCTGAGGTTATGATACTTATAATAACTTAACTGCATTATTTGTTTTATTTGACACATGCTATTGTTGTGTCTTTTCGGTAACAAATGTGACTGTTTCTTATTTCCTGGTCTAACGTGACCGATTCTTATTTCCTGGTCTAACGTGACCGTTTCATATTTCCTGGTCTAATGTGAATGTTTCTTATTTCCAGTCTCTATTCCAGTTGTGTACAGTAACGAAGTTACGTTACTACATTTTGCAAAGAAAACTGATACTTTTACTCTAATATATTTCCCCTGAAACCTTTGTTACTCGCCACAAAATCAAATATATCTTTATAAAAAAATGAACCATGAGACCAACGTCGAGGACTGTGGTGGAACTCAGACTCCAAGCGAGCAGGTTGAATCAGTGGTGCTAGCTTGAAGTTAAATCATTGGTTAATCAAGTCAGTGCTCTCAAAGCCGCCTTTATTTTTGATTCCCAGTGATGCCCAGGATGCTAACTTAGCTAGCGACTAGCTACATGAGTAGATGACTGATTTCATGATGGAAGCAGAAATGGAAGCTCCTGCTACTCCCGCAACAAACGACGGTTGTGACGAAGACCAACATCGGATACATGGTGTATGTTAGGCCTTCGTACCACCTGGTCTAACGTGACCTTTTCCTAATTCCCGGTTATTTTCTGGTCTAACGTGACCGTTTCTTAATTCTTGGTCCAAGGACCCGTTTCTTAATTCTTGGTCTAATGTGACCGTTTCTTTTGTTATTTTATGCAGCAACAACTTATCCTGTGAGCAGAAAAATGGCTTGATATGAATTTAACATTTTGATAAAGTCCATGCTGTACAATTTCTAAGAAATAAGAAATATCTGGAAATATCTGAGATTAGCTGTGGCTCTGGGCTCACCAGCAATTTTTGACTTTTTGACACCGAAATTCCAGGTTTATTGACAACAGGATTAAAAATCATATTAAAGTAAAAAATGAAAGAAAAGATTAATTTTTTTAATAAAATTTTATTATTTTCAAAGCAGCAGCAGCAGCAGCAGCTCCTGACCCATCCCGAGCTCTCTAAGAAAACGAGAAAAAAACTCCCCAAAATGGGAAGAAATCTCGGAAGAGGCAATTCAAAGAGAGATCCCCTCTTCTCAGACGGATGGGCCTGTGCCTGGATCTGAAAAATAAGACAATTGTTAGAACATAAATAATATAATGTGATTCAAATTAAAACAGCTATCTATCTATAGGGTAGTTTATGTTTAAATGTAAATTAAGACGTGTGTGTGTGTGTGGTGTGATACTATCTCAGCCACGGGTGATTCCTCAGTTGCTCCAGGGTGAAACGCTGATCCGGGTCCACATGCAGGCAACTCTGGGGGGACGTGGGTACCTAAAATATACAGACATAATAAAAAGACAGTGAGGAGGAATATTATGTATTACTATTATAGATAAATATACCAGTATAATATTTGTGGTATTGAGGACCGATTGTTCTTAAAACGTTTATTATTATTATTATTACCATACAAGTTTTTACCGCAATCTATGTTTTTAATCAGATCAGTTTATAATTTTGGTCAAATCAAAAGACGTTTATAAAAGCTTAAAGGCTCCATCAAACAACTCCATGTCATGCTGTCTGCATGCATTGACTGCAAGGGGAGACCGTTTTCATTATTATCTTGCTGTATTATTACTAATATTAATGCCAATTGTTAAGTGTTCAAAAGGCTGGGCATGAACAAAATGGTAAAAAGGGAACCATACAGATGTTTTATTTATTACTACTATAGATAAATATACCAGTATTGTATTTGTGGTATTGAGAACCTATTGTTCTTAAAACGTTTGTTATTATTATTACCGTACGAGTTTTTTTGCCGCAATCTATGTTCTTAATCAGATCAGTTTATAATTTTGGTCAAATCAAAAGATCGTAGTTATAAAAGCTTAAAGGTTCCATCAAACGACTCCATGTCATGCTGTCTGCACGCATTGACTGCAAGGGGAGACCGTTTTCATTATTATCTTGCTGTATTATTACTAATATTAATGCCATTTGTTAAGTGTTCAAAAGGCTGGGCAGGAACAAAATGGTAAAAAGGGAACCATACAGATGTTTTATTTATTACTACTATAGATAAATATACCAGTATCGTATTTGTGGTATTGAGAACCTATTGTTCTTAAAACGTTTATTATTATTATTATTACCGTACGAGTTTTTTTGCCGCAATCTATGTTCTTAATCAGATCAGTTTATAATTTTGGTCAAATCAAAAGACCGTAGTTATAAAAGCTTAAAAGGTATGTTGTTCAGATCTTTTGAGTCATCTTGACTTGAAATGACGGGACCGGCCCTTTATAGTAGAGATTATTTGAGGCCCGCCGACATTATGGGATGTACGGTAATGTTTCTCCTGTCCAACAGGGAAATGCCAGATATTGAACAATCTTACGGTTTGGGCAGCGCCTCGGCTCCTGGCCGCAAACTGCCTATATTCATATTATAATTAGCTGAATACGTGATTGGCTGAATTGTATATTGATCAGATATTTTAAGTCATATTGACTGGAAATGACGGATGACGTTTTGATCCGGCCCGCCGAGTATTATGAATTATAAATTATAGTAAAGACCGCTGTAACGCTTCGTACCCTCGGGGCTGCGTGTGCGCGCTCCTGCAGCAGAACACGGCAGGTTAAAGAGCGCCGTCACGCTTTCTGCTGCACACAAACAGCCTGAAAGAGCTGAGCAATAAATGAGCATTAAGAAACATCGATGCTGGTCTGTTGCCGTCATCGTGCTTCAGGAAACTCAAGTCGGCTCCTGGCCGCAGTCTGCCCATATTTTATAATAATTAGCATCGTGTATTGATCAGATATTTTTAGTCATCTTGACTTGAAATGACGGGACCGGCCCTTTATAGTAGAGATTATTTGAGGCCCGCCGACATTATGGGATGTACGGTAATGTTTCTCCTGTCCAACAGGGAAATGTAAGAGATTGAACAATCTCACGGTTTGGTCAGCGCCTCGGCTCCTGGCCGCAGTCTGCCATATTTATATTATAATTAGCTGAATACGTGATTGGCTGAATCGTGTATTGATCAGATCTTTTGAGTCATCTTGACTTGAAATGATGGGACCAGACCTTTATAGTAGCGAGATTATTTGAGGCCCGCTGCTATTAATGGATTTACGATAATGTTTCTCCTGTCCAACAGGGAAATGTAAGAGATTGAACAATCTCACGGTTTGGGCAGCGCCTCGGCTCCTGGCCATATTTATATTATATCGAGGAGAAGATCCGGATGCGACGTTCTGATTATTGTCTTCACCTTGAATTGTGCGTAAAAGCAACATGAATGAACTGACGGTAGAGAGACAGTCATATTTAAATAAGACAGCAGCAAGATGATAGGCTAACCATATCATTGTTTCCTTGTGCTTATTGAATAGAGTGGACCAGCTGATCTGCGCGGCTGGTGTTACGATGACAGCGGGTAAAAATTGATTGGCAGACGTATGAGGAATAAATAAATGAAGACGTGTGTGTGTGTTTGTGTGTGTGATGCTATCTCAGCCACGGGTGATGCTTCAGCTGGTACAGAGTGAAACGAATATCCGGGTCCGCACATAAGGACGCCTCAAAGAAATCTTTGCCATCTGTAGAGAAAGGAGAAGAATGGGTGAGGTCATGTGATCCATCGCAACGTGAACTCAAATGAACAGATTTTTGTGTTCATGTTTTTCTTACCTTTGGAAAGCCAACTGGTCTCATTCAGCTCCTGAAAGGTCATCTCCGGTGTAGATGCCGCCTTGTGTCGCATGAAGAACAGGACCATTCCGATCTGGTATACTGTCGAGGGTCCCGCTTTGTACTCCTCCCGACTGGACCACTCTGGGGGGATGTGAGTACCTAAAATATACAGACATAATAAAAAGACATTGAGGAGGAGGAAGAGCTTTGTTTCAATGTAAAAGTCCCCGATGGGTAAAGTTAATAAAGAGCAGGAGTAAAACTGGACTTCTTACCATAAAAGGTGTCAAAGGCGTCGTCTTCTTCGGCGAAGCAGCTCAGACCGAAGTCGATGACGCGAACTCGCGGCGCCTTCATGCAGGTCTCAATAAGGAGATTTTCCGGCTTGATGTCCCGGTGGAAAATGTGTTTCTCCTGCAGGTCAATGGCTACACTCACCAACTGCTTAATTATAACCTGAAAGACAAAAAAGAGAGAGTTGAGGGATCAGAGAGGATGCTTGGACATGTTTTCATGGCTGAGACTCTGAGATGACTACAGCAGCTTACCTTAGCTTCCTTTTCTTTCAAGTGGCCTCCTTTGGATTCAATGTAGTTGGAGAGGTCTACGGCCGGCATCGGTCTCTCCAGCACCAGGATCAGCTCCTCGTCCACAATGTACCAGTCCAGCAGGTCAACGTGTGCTGAATGCCGCTCTGATTCAGCCTCTAGTTTCCTTAGCACAGCGACCTCCATGGGGATATGGAGCCCATCAGTGTCTTCGTGAAGGAGGAGATTTTCGTCTATGGTAATATGCTTAATAGCGACCTAAGGGAGATACAAACAAGACTTTTTGGTTACACTTCCTGACCGTACTCTGTGTGTCTGTATGTGTGTGAAAGAACATGTGAAAAACTTACAGGAAGATTATCCTCTCTACGATAGCCAGCATACACGCATCCACATCCTCCTTCGCCAAGTTTCTTCTGCTGCCGGTACTTGGCCTTAAACATGGCTGACGAGTCTAGAACCGGTCCATCATCGGCGCTTCTCTCGCTCTGAGCCGCCTCGGGTGGGTTTCTGCTTTCTAGAGATGAGAGAAAAAACATCACAACATGAATTTACTGACGTTCACAACACGAACGAGGACAAAAACACAAGACGATCATTCGATGTCTCTTAAACCATTTATAGCAGAATAATAGTTAAAATATGGGGATATAGCTTACCAGTGTCCTCTGAGGTCGACGGCAACTCATCCTCACAGGAGATGGGGTCCAGTCTCCTGTTTTTCTCCCTCTGTACGCTTTCCCCATCTTCTATTCTTTTCCTCTTTTTTTGCCCAGGGACGGAGCTGGACGGCAACTCATCTTCACGGGGGATGGGGTCCAGGATGAGGTCCAGTCTCCTGCTTTTCTCCCTCTGTACGCTTTCCCCATCTTCTATTCTTTTCCTCTTTTTTTGCCCAGGGACGGAGCTGGACGGCAACTCATCTTCACGGGGGTTGGGGTCCAGGTGCCTGCTCTGTGGGCTTTCCCCATCTTGTGATTCTTCTCTATTCCTTCCTCCAGGGACGATGTCCTCCTCAGCGTAGAAGTGTTTTCCTAATACTTTCCCCATTACACCTGAAGACTGATGAAGACTTTTCTAACAAAAATAGTGTTTGCTGCTGGAAGGCTGGAGTTTATATATGGGAGCTGGCACCGAGCGTTCTATTGTGCCTTTTATGACGGGTTCTATGAAGTCACAGTCTGTGACGTCACAGTGTTCCGAAATATGCAAATGAGGGTTTAGAGTAAATTCTGTGTGTACAGTTTATAAATGAACATGGAGGTATCCACTTGTTGTGGACATCCCATAAACGTCGGAACATCTAACGCCCTGGTGTCTGGGTTCATAACATCACCCGTAGGCTCACACAGCTCGGGGAATTTCACCGACTCCGCTTCTCAACTCGCCGGCCAATCAGCGTTGAGATGCTCTGCCGGCGACGCGTTTGGTGTGAACGCCCATTGAGAACGGTGCTGCCACCGTGTGGTGAAAGGAGGAATTACATCTTTACATTTGTATTTATTTACTCTGACAGAGCTAGCGAGCCATAACTAACTCATTATAAGACCGAATCTCTAATGCACTTTTTGGGGTTGTACCCACATGGTTATGGTGCCATGTGGCACGCCAGGCCATGGCAGATGCATTGTGGGATTTTTTCAGCCAGAAGATCGGCGTGTCTAGAACGTAAAATGTGTGATTAGAGGGTTTAATAATACAGCAGCGGTGGTGAAAACACAAAAAAGAAAATGTATAAAAGAATGAAAAATATATTCTGGATGTAGTTTGCGGTTCATAAACATAATAATATATGTTCCTATAATAATCAATTATAAATTATACACAGAACTTCTTTCTAAAAAAATATTGGATTCTGTTATTTTAATTGTACCTGGATGATGTTTAGGAGTTATGATGTTTTGTTTTTTTAAAAATAATAAAAACTTCTGTCGGCCCATCTTGAAAACATATGAGAAGATACACTCCAACTGGTTCAGTTACACAACGCATACAACACAATTAACGCTCTCCAGGAATCACGTGGTTTCACCGCAAATGCTCGAAGGCGCGTGCTTCAAGTAAGTAGTCGTCAGATAGACGCTCGACTTCCGGCTGCTTCCAAAGTAAAAGCCCTGAACACTTCGTAAAGTTATGTGTAGACCTTGTGATGCCTGATCTTGAGCTGTAGGTGGCAGGTGAGCTAACCTTAAATATGTGAATGAATTATGATGTGAATAAAGAAGCAAGGCTTACGTCAACATAGTGCACATTACAGACACAAAATAAACATGTTTAATATGAAATAATGTCCTTATAGAAAATAGTCAACAACTCAAAACCAAGTCAATACAAATGAAATGAATGTATGAAAACCCCCTTTGGGAATGATTCAAGGCATCTTTCAGCAACGTGTTGCATGTTTCATCTCGCTTCAGTCTGAATATGGAGAGCTCATCTGTAAAACAAAAAAAAAGGGGGGGCGCGTTATAGCAGCAGAACATATAGAGGACATAACGTTAGCAGCAGGGTTTTTGCTAATGCGGTAAAAATATTAAAACCAACATAATAATGCTAATATTCTAATCTTAATAATCTTAATGCTAAAGTATTTAACCCCTGTATCATCTTTTCATATACTGGCACAACAGCGTTAGCACAAACCATTAAATGTCAAATGAATTTGCGCTTTTGTTTGTCATTTTAATGTTTATGTGTTTCATCCACAATTTTTTTGTTGTTATTGTCAACTAATCCCTTAAAAGATGGGATTTTAATAAATTACTCTTTTTGATTATGACAAGGCATTTGAAAAAAAAAAGGGTTCTCTGTGGCACTGGGGAATACAATATATACATATACATATACATATACATATATATATATATATATATATATATATATATATATATATATATATATATATATATACACATACACCCAATCTTTACTACATTGTAGTTTGTGGTCTTTCCGTGAATTAAATGAATAATAAGAAAACATAAGACGCGTTTCTTGCCAACTTACGGTCTCAATGTCAAAGCACAGCTGTTCGCTGAGCATGTCAAACTCCCTGGGAGTCATCGGCGGCTCAGGAGACTGACAAGAAATTGGCGTGGCGATTGGACGGGAGCTGAGGTGACAGAGGAAAGGGGACAATGAGAGTGAAGCTATTGCTACATCATTATCAGTAGGGCAAAAATGTATAAGAAAAAGTCAAAAGTCTTCAAATGAACTCACCGCAATTGTGAGATGGGGATGAGGGTAGACGGTATGTACGGATAGGCTGGAAATTGAACAGAGATGCAAGAGAGACTAGCGTGAGTAGCCTTAAAACAAGAAATATAAAGGAAACAAGAAGAAAAGTGTCGTTTTGCTCCTGCCTTTGCTCGGCAGGCTGTTGTAGAGAAGTCCGAAGGCCTCGTCTTTGGGGATGTCGGGGTAGAGGAACTTGAGCGGGCTCTCCGGGACGACCCCGTCCGAGATCACCTTGTAGTCTCGCATGATGTCGGCCAATGGGAGCGCGCTGAGCCGGCTCTTAGTGTACGGCTCCACGGAGTTGAACTTCACGTCTCCTGGTAGTGGGGGATGGGGGAGGGGGGGGGGGACGTCACCGTTAAGCGAAGCAGAGCGAAGAGAGAGAGAGAGAGAGAGAGAGATTTAAAGTGAAGACAACAGGCAAGAGAGCCGCTCCCATGAAATACATAAAATACACTTTGAACTCACCGTTGTGGTCGCGCTCCACCCAGGTGAACGTGATTCCTCCGAGGTGGCTCTCGCTGAAGCGTAAGAGGAATGTGCCCGACTCTCGGTCCTTCAGCAGAGCGCGCTCCATCTCTTTACTCACAAAGCCCATGATGGAGCTGCAATGGGTGGTGTGAGGGTGGGGGGGAGGGGGGGGGGGAGACGTTTTTATTCTAAACGGTAGTGTGTAGCTTTGCCTTTTGCACAACCGATTGATTGAACTTTGCTTATCAAAACCTGGATAATAATAATAATAAAATAGCATCAGAGAAAAGAAAGTCTGTAGTGTTTGTGAGTGTGTTTTTGTGCTTTCACATTTTTTTTAAAAACCTGCAAAATATGGACTTGAGCATTGTAGTTCCTGATTAACTCGTCTTTCCCCTGTCGGCGGGCTACAGTGGCTCTTTTTCCCTATAAGTGGTGCAGTTTGTCGAGCCACTCAGACAATAACTGAACAGCAATGCCACGCTGTTCAGTTATTGTTATTCGACAGACGCTTCACATCTAATATACAGTGTCCATAGTGTTTCCTGTTTTACAAGAAAATAGAAAGCACAGTTACTTCCTGGAGTCTATTGCCAGGCAACCTCACAGCGAGAACAACGTAAACAAACAATAAATAACCAAGCTAGCAAATTGCTTATTCCAAGGCTTATTTCTAAGCCAATCCGAGTGAACGATATTGATGGTCTCATCTCACGTCTCTATAAACTTAATAAAGCTTACTCCTCCTTCCAGACCGGCAGCAGGTGCTTCTTGATGAGCTCCAGGATGGAGTCCAGCCACATCCAGAAACTGAAGGACTTTCCTGGGATATTCTCCTTGAAGAGTGAACAGTCACACGGAGGAGGCACAATGAGTAACATAACATTGGGTATATAATGCAGATATGAAATGGATCAACAATACGGCGTGGGACACAGAACAAAGCGTTCTCATTGGCCACCAGATGGCACAACCACACCGGTGAGGAGACCACATTGTACTTTGTGGTACATATTGTTCAACACTTACCTTGGAGAACTTGGACCAGGACACTTGAAAGTCACTACAGGAGGCATGCTGACCTACAACAACAACACAGAAAATGCTTCTTTTAGAAATGCCCCTGAGTCTGGTACCGACCTCCAAAGACTGTCAGCTGTCGCGCCAACATTTACCCTCGAAAGCTGAAGCGCCAACTCACCGAGAAGCTTTTCTCCCAGCATGTTGAGCTGCGCCTTGTTGAGGCCTCGATCAGCAACGGTGGAGAACTGCCAGCTGAGGACCTCGGAGAGCTGGCTCCACGTGGCCCGAGGTGGGTTTCCAAAGAAGGCCAAGTTCTTATAAAGAGGAAGAAAAACACACAAGAGAGTATGAAAAACACCTGTTAATATAATGCAATAATACCATTTAACTACACAACAAACATACCTCCCTACAATGATCATACAGCTGAATCAACTGCTCACTTAAAAAGGTTCAGTTAGCTGTACCTAATAAACTGGTCAACAGAGTGCGTTAGCTCACCCTGGGCTCATCGGTCAGGAGGTTGTACCACATGACAGACGCCCAGCCTCCAGGCAGCTGGCTCACATTGGAAATGACCACCAGTGGCAGAGAAGACGTCTGGAAAGGATTCACACACACACACACACACACACACACACACACACAAACAGTCAGGGAAGTTGCACAGGCATCGCTAACAGAGAGACAAAGTCTGAGCTGCACGCTGCTTGCTCTGACCTCCAGGTCGATGGTGAGGCCCTGCACTGTGAAGCAAGCCTCAAAGCTGAGAGAGTGAAGCTCCTCCGTCACAGAGAGGAGACCCTGCGAAGGAAACAACAAACAATATCAGAATGATAATAGTATTTTCAGACAGTAGAAATGACAGTTGCAACGTGTCCTTATTGTGGGGCCACTTTACTGGTATATTAGTGGGGACACGTCCCCTATTAAAGTGTCCCCTCGTCATCATTTCTTACCTCGCTCCCCTTTGTCCCGTTGATATATTTCTTCTCTTTCAGTTGCTGTAAGATAGAAAAAAAAAAAATCAACACTTTTTGACAAACCTGTTTTTTATAAACACACACCGGAGGACCATACGCGTCATCGTCTCACCAGGTGTCTGAACTCCACTGAGAGGCAGCCGTTGGAGTAGTCCTCGATGTCCATCGCTTTAGTGTTGTTGGTCAGGATGAAGAACTGACGACTTCTGAGGAGATAAAAAGAAGGTAAAAAATCAAAGAAGCCTAATTTTTACTTGATGACTTGCAGTTTTTTTTTTAAACAAAGAAGCACAAAACAATATACTAAATATACTTTCAAATTGTACTTAAATATATTAAGTACACAAATAAATTGTTCCAAAATAGCACACTTTAAGTATACTTGTGATTAGTAGGGCTTCAAGTATGCTAAGATTAAATATACTTAGCATATTTATTTTTTAACCTGCTGTTGAAATATTAATTTATTTTTCTAAATGCGTACAATTAAGACACCGTATGAAACTTGAGCACCTTGTGCTCCTGGAGTGAAAAACTCTCTCCAGGTAAAAATATTCAATTAAAATCATTTTGAATTATTCTTTTATAACAAAATTGAGCTGAAAGACAGAAAGATTTGTTGTTACGTTTATGTCGTAAACATCAGCCGTCTGGAGGGTGTTTGTACTCACACTCTGCCCGGGGGGAGGTCCCTAGAGACACACACACACATGAATAAGGGTTAGGCATATTCATCTGGAGATTATAACTTTTAAAGATATATAGATATAATACTGCATGTACACCATAAATAAAAATCTCACTTGTCAAATGTTGTTTTCACTTTCAGCTGATAATCCACTTCTGGAAGTTTAACCAGGAGTCTGAGAGAAAATTAGGAGGAGGAGAAACATATTAAATTAATCATTACTACTAATGATTAAGAAATCATTAAAAACACATTATGTCACACAGTGATACCTGACTTTGGTGGTGAACTGTACTCCGGTCTTGATGATGAGGGGTTTCTGTGGATGCGTGGCCATGCACGGCTGCTTCTCCACCACGAAAGAGCTGAGAACAAAACCACAAGATCAACACCGTCGTCACCGCGCTCATAGCCACTGGAAAAAAAGCTCATGCATTCAACGCCGCCGGTTGGTTCCTGTGTTGTAGCACCTTAATGCATTGTGTGTAATGTGTTATCAGTGCTGAAGGTTACAGGAGGAAATCAGTGTTGTCTCATCTCCCGTGAGCAATCTGGACGTACAAAAAAAAGCTACACGACTTTTAAACTATAAAACAAAACGTGAACACCGGTTTCAAATTAAAAAGCTCTGTCATCCGTGAGATTAATTGCTTAAAACAAACACAAAAGCACCTAATTACTACTTTTTTAAGCGTATACTTTTATTTTGCATCTAATACCTCTTGATGAGGTGGTAGATGAGGTAGTTGATGCGCTCCTCCATCTGAGGCTTTTGCAGGGGAATCGGGTCACTTTCGTAGGTGACCTTCACAACCAGTTCCACCAGTTTGTCCAGCTGGTGCTTTATCTGGAAGAGGCTCTGGGCGGTCAGAGTAAACCTGAGAGGGGACAGGTGAGGTATGTTATGCTAATATGGTGTTTTATCGCCCTGTTGGTGATAATTCACACTGGACACAACAGAGCAGAGTTTGACCCAGTTTTAAAGCAGAAAAAATGAAATATGACAATATATTTACTGTATTAAATCATAAAATGGCCACAATATGTCACATGCTTAATTTAAATACCAACTTCTCTGATGATGCTACAACCAATATACGTGAATGAAATGTGTTTTGCGTGATTTCAATTTCATTTGAAACGCAAACTGGCACACAAACGCAGCGCGCTGCAGCCGTGGAAGCAAATGAAACGGATTCCAGAGGCTTCAGAGAGAGGAGCGAAAGGGGCCCGCGAAGGAAACCAGCATGACCAATATACACAGACGGAAACTCAGAATTGACTCAATTTATGGGGGGATTGGATTGAAAGTCATGGTCTCCTGTATTACCAACTCTGCAGCTGGTCCAGGCCCGTGACCAGCGGACCGCCGATCGCGGCGATCTGCTGCCTGCGCTTCCAGTCCTGCAGCTCGGGGTTGAGCTGAGAGGTCATCAGGTCATCGATCTCCTTGATCACAACGCCCATCTTTGATAAGATCTCCTAAGGAAGGTGTTACAAGTTTTATATCCGGAGACCTTTCGGTAATTGCCCGACAACCTGCACACGTTCATCGGAGCTTTGCGCGATGACACAAAATGCGTACCTTCCTTTTAAAGTCGAGCCTGTTGAGCATTTCCTGCAGTCTTGTTATTTCCTGTTTCATCACCTCGGGGTTCCGTGGAGCGTCTGTCGACACGCACACACACACACACACACACACACACACGACCACAACACACAGTTTTATATTCATGTGGCGTGCGTATTAGAATAGAATGTGTGTGTGCACAACGTCGCACACAAATGGGGGCCGCACCTTGAGACTGCAGCGTCTTGTAGCGGAAATCGAAGTCCTCCTGCATGTCCCCGATGTATTTCACCGCCTGGTCCATCAACTAGACAGAGACGGACGCTGTTTTTAAAAGTTTAATTTAAATTTGGATGAATTTGTAGGCATGTTATAACGTCTTGTGCGTTTCAGTTACCTGCACGCTGGTCCTGATGATCCCAACTCTGTTGTCCATATTCTTCTGTCGCTCTGAGGCCACAGAGTTCTGCAATGATTTCTCCAGTGGACCCTGTTAGAAAATATTATTCATTTGAAACTTTTTTTCTCTTTCCTTTTAAATTTACTTTTACCACTAATCTGTATTTTATTGTGTAAACTGTATTCTTTGGTGTGTATCATACAATGTGTTGTTTTTCCTGGTAAACTACCAGCTCTGATTTCCCAGCAGAAGCAGTTTTTTTTAATTGTTATTATTAATGAACCAGAGGGACTTTCCCCTCTGAGAGATGTACCATGTGACAAACCTGTTCCTGCATGCAGGCGCTGGAGAGAATACGGCGCTCTTCCTTGAGGCAGGTGGAGATAACCCTGGCCATGAGAGCAGGATTTGTCATGTATTTCATCTGTGGAGTGACACACACACACACACACACACACACACACACACACACACACACAATGAAGGAAATAGTTTCCACAGGAATTTGTCTACTAAGATGTTTTTACTGGAAGTACTTAACAAAGGGTACATATGAGGAATGGAGCCTGAGGGTGGCAAGGGTGCTTTGGAGTACAACCAGTTTTTTTTTTACCTGTAACTGTGATTGGAATCTCGGTGAACGTTTGTTTTTGAGGGCGTGTGTTCCTCAAAACAAACCCTGAGTGCGTGCAATGATGACGTACTTTGCAGCGACTTTAATTCAAGGTACATTACAGAATGTCTTGGGGATTTTTTTTGGAGCATTCAACCCAGAGGAGAATACATGTCGGTACGACAGTTATCTATGGATGCACTTCTGTAAAAGTTGGGGGACTCGCATGAATTCAAACAAAAAAGATGGCTCCTACGTTTCCCACAATGCAACCGTAGCCTCCCTACCTGTTAAATACCCTCGTCTTTTAAACACTTTGCTCCCCTTGCGTGACGCAGTCTCCTGTCGCAAATCTCCGAGTGCGAGATAACCCCGAGGACATCACTACGACCACACCGAGATTATCATTACGAAAATATAAGATCCGACAAATTATTTGGTTCCATACGCCGACTAGACCTTGTTCATCGCAGTGTACCTGAACACGGTTATATATATATATATATATCTTATGTGACAGTTTGGAATACGCTTATAGTACAAAAAGCAACGCCTTGCGCTCATCCAGTGCATCTAAAATACCGAGCGGCCACAAACTTTCCCTCTGAACAGTGTGGTGCTTGTTTTGCTCATCAGCACAGTCAAAGACACACAAAAAAGTACCAAACATACTGCTGTGGAAAGAGGAAACTTTTTTTTTTCTCTCTTTCGCCTCCAAGTTTTTCATGCACCCTCAGTCATCGTTTCCAGAACGATGACTGAGGGTGCATCAAAACACACACACACACACACACACACACATACACGCACACACACACACACACCTACACACTCACTTGCCACTTAGCATCATCAGGCAGCAGATTAGTTTGGTGGGTATTTTCTCGGCACATCTCAGAGACAGCTTGTCGAAAACCATTGGTGCGATGACTTATTATATAATATATTGTTATGTAATTTATCATATTTGATATTTCAACCTGAGGGGTGATGAGTGATGAGACAATCAGATGAAAGGGAGATTCTAACAATCAATGATTCAAACTTAAAGCCTACTTTAACCCTAAAGCACCCATGACTACCGCACTGTAGTAACTGCTTCCTCTGAGAAGTGTTGACTTTGACACACACACACACACACACACACACATACACATTCAGACACAGGAAGCAGTGGTGTGAGCCTCGTCGGTTCATTCTGCAAAGGTTTTTATTGTCTTTTCCAGAGTAAAATGTGTGCGGAGGTTCATGAGCCAAAACTATCCAGAGATATGACTCTCCACGATATGATAACGTGACAGAAAGTGACCGAGCGCGTCTCTTTTTCCACATCAACACATCCTAACAAGCGATAATTGGAATAAATGAGTTGTTCATTCTGTGTGAAACACCGAAAAGGTTATATATATATATATCGGTACTTGCATGACCTTTCCCTCTCTTTCATTTTGACATGCGAGTTGCTGCTTTCAGGTAATGCAGGAAAAAAGAAAACCAGTTACACATTCAATGTAACTTTTTATTTTTTTTTATGTACTTCCCTTTCACCTACAGCAGACATATATATACACACCAAAAAACTACTTCTCCTTATGAAGGATGATTTATAGTTGAGTGCCGTAAATGTTGAGTATAGGGTCATAATAATATTATTTTTATAAATAAACATATCTCTACACAGAAGTGTGTAAGAAAATGCAACTGAGCCTGAAACTTTTAAAAAGCAGTTTTTAGAGGAAACCGCATTTGGATATTATTCCCCCCCCCCAAAACTGATCAGTTCAAACCGTAAACTGCATAAAATAAAATTCAGACTAGGCTTAACGGTTGCCTAGCGACAGAGTTTACCTACTCCTACTTCCTTTGCGTCGATTCTACACAACTTTGCTCTCGTGTGAGCACTTCCTGTCTTGACTCTTTGACGCTCCTGTCTGTCTATACGCTGCTTTATATATATTTATTATTATTTAGATATATTTTGCTATACACTGAGTCATTATATTTTAGAAAGATTTTCATAATTTTTTAGATACTATGTAATTATTTTTGAAATACCATGTCATTGTTTTTTAAATACTAAGTAATTACTTTGGTCATTATTTTTGACAAAGTGTATCATTATGTTGAGATGGTAAGTTATCATAATGACTTATGGGCTAATTTTTTTCCAAAGTGAAAGTAGTTCATGGCATTCCTGAAGTGTGACTTGTATGAGCATGTCAGACAATTAAATAAAATATTTGATTGGCACAAATTGGGACAATTGACAGTTGGACTACAGAGTAAAATATGAAGAAGTAGTAAAGCGACTTTTAAAGTGTTGATTAGAGTCCATCCAAAAATTAAATAAAAATACAATCCCTGTTGAAAATTGAGCGAGCAATTGCGCAATAACAACAGGACACGAAAGGGTGAAAGAAGGGTGACTCACCTGCAACTGCTGCTGTATGATTTTCATGTTGTGTCTCTGTAGGAAGTTCTGCTCCTGCGATCGCACCTGATCCAACTGGGATAGCAGGTCTGTGAACAGCACCACCGCCATTGACTCATCGTTAGCTGCTATGTCCCTGAAAAACAGACGCCGTGTGTGTGTGTGTGTGTGTGTGACGTTTAGGAGATTCAAAGCAAAGCATATGAAAAAATAAGATATTCTTATATACTGATATTATGCTTGAAAAACAGAAGAAATAGACCCCTCAATAAAGACGCTGAGAACACATTGTGTTGCGTGTTATCACCGTGTGAAGTTGGTATATGAGTGTTTACATGTCAACAGACGACTCTGCATTGTTCTCTCGTTAGAAATGTTAAAAAGTTTAAAAACTAAAAAAAAACTTTGGTTCTTTAACCATAACAGGTTAAATAGGCTTGGCTCTAATAATGTTCATCCCTGTTGTTGTTGTTTTTCACTCAGACTAACAACAAGGTTGAAGACCTCTCTTCCTCCTTCTGTTTCATGGATTGTGGAGGTCTGGATCGTCTTCTGATCATTTTCCCCTGTGAAAGGGTTTTTCCTGATCCGATGTTAGGTCAAAGGTCGGGGATGTCATATGTGTACAGATTGTAAAGCCCTCTGAGGCAAATTTGTGATTTTGGACTGTACAAAATAAACTGAATTGAATTGAATTAAAGGTTGTAAAACCAAAACAGAACGGACCTTTTTTGTGTGCGTGTGTGTAAATAGAAGAGAAAAGTGCACACACACACACACACACGCACACACGTACACACACACACACACACACACACACACACACACACACACACACACACACACTCACACACACACATGGACTCACCAATCCCGAGACTCGATCCAGCTGGACAGACCCTGACGGATGTCCATGGGGAAGTTGTCATCATACAGATAGTCCACATGTTCCAGGAGTCTGATCTCCAGCTGCTGAATCTGCTTCCACTGGCTCATCCTGCCGTGGACACACACACACACATATAAATCATCATATTACACAATGAATCTGCGGTTCAGTGATATATGTTCTCATATGTGTTGTTACCTGTGCTGTTTCTGCGCTGCTTCTCCGTCAGTCTCAGTCACCATGCGCACTTTCCCTCTTTTGACTTTCGATTTATGTTCAGGAAGCGACCTCGTTTATTCAGGGGCTGTCCTCGCACTCAGGAACCCGCCCATTCAGACACGGCACACACGCACGCACACACACGACACACACGCACGCGCAGTACCTTCGCATAAACATGGGGAGAGATGAATAAGGCTTAACTTGACAAAAGTTCTCCAAAGTGCCCGTTGCAATCACTGCCCTTGTCACAGCTGACATCCAGTGCTTTGATGCTGATTTTGGTTGTTCGTCACGTACCACCTAACCTAATTAATAATCCCTTCTGAATGTCCTGTTAATTAAGTGACTGGGGACATAAGATACACTATTCTCATTTTGTGCCAAATGTATTAAAAAGTTATTTGAGAGGAATATGAGGCGCCGGCAGTGTTGGACATCTTTCTACTCAAGTTAAAAACAAATATATTGGGCTTTGAGTTTTAGGCTGCATGCGAAATTCCATCCAAACATGCCATTAATCGGAATTGCATGAAAGGCCTTTTCTTATCAATCAATTAAACATATTTGAACACAAATACAGACATATACCACAGGGTACTGCATCTCTTCGCTGCTCCTCGCGCAGTATTGATGAACGTTAAAAAAATAACAAAAACAGCACGACAGTGGCAGCTGTGGCTGGAAGAAATGATATTTAATGTGAGGCCCATCTCATAAAACTCTGTACATCAACTGATTCAAGTTACTTGTTTATGAATATATTTCATATTTACATAGCCATAATATATATATATATATATATTCCTGTATCGTTCATTTCATTTAATATTATTATTGTATTTGTTGTATATATTGTGCAAATCTATGAAACACTATTGTGGATGTTCTTCTTTTGTTCAATAATTACACGTGTTATACAGGCCCTTAGGGTCAGCTGTCGCTCAGTGGGGAGAGTGGTCGTCCCGGTGCACGGTTCGATCCCCGATAGTTGCATGTCGAAGTGTCCTTGAGCAAGACATTGAATCCCAGGTTGCTCCCCGGGCCTTTCACTGCTGCCCACTGCTCCTTGATTAGAGAACAACTTCCCAAATATTATTAAAACACACAATAACATTTGGCATCGTCAAGCCATTCCCAACATGTCTCTAATGTATAAACCTCCCCATCTTCCATCTTCCAATCTCACTGGACAGCTGATGGAGTCACTTTAAACTTCATCTCTGTGGCTCCTCTTGGGAGTGCAATAAAAAAATTAAAAAAAAAAAAAAAAAAGGATTTACACTCCATTCCAGCAGGTGGCAGTAGAGCACCGGAAAAAAACAACAACAAGTGAAGAAGATCGGGAGGTCAAAGTTGAATTGACTAAAAACATGGTTGAACACGGGGACATCCGCGTGGTTCACCGAGGTGGCAGTAAAATCAACTCCAGGGAGCCTGTCGTCACCAACGACTCCAGGTAAGTGAGTGTTTTCAGTCCGGTGAAGTTCACTAATGTCCGGAAGACATTCTCGCGTTTCTACAGGTGTGTGTATGAGCCAGAGCGCTTCAGCCGGTGCTAGCCCGTTAGCATTAGCCACATGAGCCGCGAGACGACTGTTTACAAAGTAGCACGCGCAGTCACCTGTACTGGTGACTATCACACCGGTATCGGCAAACAACAACAACAACAACAAAAAAATCAACGCCGTGGTTTATGCTGCAGGTTCCTGCTGTGCGCCTCGGGAGAGCGCGTGAAGGTGTTCAGCACCTCCACGGAGGAGTGCGTGCACGACCTGCGGGGACACACCGACTTGGTGACCGGTGTGCTGCTCAGACCCACCAACCACCTGCAGGTAGACGCTCCGTCTCACCGAGTAACATAATTAATTAAAACTCCATGTTTATCTTCATATATATCTTATTTTATTTCTGGCTGCCGTAAAACAAAATCTGGCCACAGACAGCCGATGAAAATCAGCCTCTCAGGCCCACTTACAGTTTTACTGTTGACTTGGTGTGCATTGTCCCTGGAAAATAAGTACAAATAAATAAAACACAATTGACATGTATATGCCAATGCACATATGTATCTTGAAGTCACGGCATATCCTAGATGGATAGATTGTGCTGTCACATGGAGTATGTGTTTTCTTTCTTTTAGTTTGGGGCAAAGTATTTAATTAGAAATGTAAAAAAATGTCAACAACCTGTAATTTTAGCTGTTTTACTCGCGTATGCTTTGGCGCATATGTGTTCAGATCCAATGATTGATCGCAACTGGCATATTTCAGGGGCTGATTTATACCACTTCATACATCACTTTACTTTTAAATAGGACATATTTGCAGCTTATATCACTGTACATTTCCTTTCCTTGTTGCAGGTCTACTCTTGCTCAGTAGATGGCACTGTCAGGCTTTGGGACTTCACAGATGGCATCCTTATTAAGGTACAGCTGGATTATTGTAGTGTGTGTGTGTATGTATATATATATATATATATATATATATATATATAGATCTATATCTATCCCCCTCACACTTGTGTTTACTTCCACTTTTTTAATAACGAAGCTACCATCTATTTCATAGCACGTTGTTTTCTTTTCAACCTCATGCACAGTGTCTACACAATGTAGATTAATTCAACAGCGGAGCGAGCGTGGCGAGCTGTCACAGTACCTGTATATATTTACGCCCTCCTGAGTGTGTGTTTGTGTGTGTGTCACAGTAGTGAAGGAAGAGTTGCCTGAAATCCGTTTCTCAAAGAGTCTGACAGTCGTGTGTGTGTGATCTCTTCCAGACTTACGACATCGGATACCCGGTTTACGCCATCTACGCGTCTGCAAACCACGAAGGGGTCTTCTTTATCGTTACTCCCACGCAAAGTGACAACAGATCTGGTAGGTTTCATATTTTCCAATTGTGGTCATCGCCTGGGTGTGATGTCGTCATCCGCACTGAGGTGTGTTGTAGAATACTTTGCAGACAAATTAGACAATCTGGGTGCAGTTGGGTGCAGTCCATGTGCGTTAGTTTAATCCAAATGCGTTGCTGTTCCTGACGCTTCCACCAGGGGTCGCTAGCCACAAAACAATTTCAAATTCTTCTCAAAGGTGCTGTAGCCTGTGTGAAGTAGAATTTGGGTAAGAGGTCACTGGGTAAGAACGTGTAGCTGGCTGATGTTTGATATTGTGTGCATGTGTGTGTGTGCAGAGTTGTTCCAGCTGGTTGCGGTACATCTTCCGCAGAGTGGAGATCAGTTGGTGGAGGCCCAAGAGCTTTCTGCTGTGCTCAGCAACGTCAGTTCCAACCCGGCAGCCACCGGCTTCGGCAGAGGGGTACGTGCACCACCACTACGATCCCCAAACGCACCACCTGGAGCAATCACATACCCCAAAACTGATAGTCCCCATTTATTGACGACTCAGAGGGCTTTTGGTCTGAAAACATGTGGACTTAATTGGACATTTGGGCTTAAAAATACAAATCATTCCTGCATTAATGTGTTAATAACCAGGTGTTCTCTTTCTCACAGGGGGAATATATCGCTTCGGCTAAAGGTTTACATCTGGAGGTCTACTTCTTCAAGAAGCAGAAGTCATACAGGTGAGCCACGGTGTGAGAGATGCTAAGAGAGTGTTTAATTGACAAATTGTCACGTAAAAAAAAAACACAAACCATTCACAGCTTTAGATCGGAAATGACACAAAAACAATGTATTTCTTTACTTGGACCCACAATGATGTAGAGGAAGTAAAGTTGTCATGAACCATAAAACCCACGATGTTCACATTTGCTATACAAAGCCATGAAGGATGTTCATTAAAACCGTCCGTGTGGTTGTTGATAGGTTTTCCCTCAAAGAAGACAACAAGAAGGGAGGCAAGAACACATTGATGTGCATTGCTTGTCACCCAAAGGACGACTGCATTGCAACCGGTCATGAAGATGGCAAGATTCGCTTGTGGTGAGTGTGGTAACCAGATGGCCTCTGGAGCAGATTCACTCATCATTGTGTCACACCCTGTACTCTTAAATGTACACTATTTCCTTAATTATATAAAATGTATTTTTGAAAACTCCCTTTTTAGGTCTGTGTGTGTGTCTGTCTGTGTGTGTGTGTGAATGCAGCATAGACTGTTTTATAAGAAGTTGATGTAGTCCCCATGATGGATTTTTTGCTACCTGAACTAAGAACAAAACATATTTAGGTGACCAAAAAAGTTACAATGAACTGAGAAAACACACACACACACACTGTAAAGGGGTTAACGTTCTTATACGAAAAACACGGACAACCCCGTGGTAGCGCCCTGTCAATCACAAGGCAGTCTTAAAAATAAGACCATATTGAGACCATAAACTCATGTTTACTGACGTAATAAATCCAAGTGAAAAGTAGTCATTTTCTCATAAACGTCTATATACAATCTACTGTACGCGCTGCTTTTTCCAACCAGATGAGTCACCTGTTGATGGCTTTTAGAAAGAAGGCAAGTTTAAGGCATTTCTGCATTGGCTTTTTTTTTTTATAACATGGAATGAAAGCAGAGAAACAGCCGACCGCGTTGGGGTTTAAATTTGGCCCAAACAAAGTTTTCGGCCATAACTGAAGAATTTTAAATGCCAATTATGATCATGTCAAACTAAAAATGTCTAATAGTAAATTTAAGTTTTGGGACGGACATGGATGTAAACTTGCATTTATGTTTATTCCCTCCAGGAGAAACTTCAACCACAAGAAGGAATACACGTACACCACGCTGCACTGGCACCACAACGCCGTCAGCTCGCTGCGCTTCACACCAGAAGGTTGATTAGTCATCTCAATATGTATATTAAATATATCATACAACTGGAGTTGTTTTTTTAAAAAAAAGTGTTTATTTTCCCAGGCACCAACCTGTTGAGCGGCGGCTTGGAGTCGGTGCTCGTCCAGTGGCGATACAACCAAGAGAGCGAGCGGGACTTCCTGCCCCGCTTGGGTTCTGCCATCACGCACATCGCCGTCTCACCTGATGGAACGCTGTTCTGCACCTCACACAGTGACAACAGTAAGACGCCGTTACCCGTTTCATACACTCGCACCACACAAGATGTTGAGCAATGGACTAATGGTGGGAGGAAGGTCTTGGCTAACCCGTTTTCTGTCTCCTCTTGTTTCAGAGATTACGATAATCCAGAGTTGTGTTAAAGTGTCGGCTGTCATTCAGGGCCTGGTCAACGGTAAGTACGCACTGTTTCACCGTTTCTGGAAAACCCATCTCGCTTTTAAGGAAGATTCTTTGCACATTATAGGAAAAAGAACGCGTCTCAATTTGAAAGGGGGAGAAAAAAAAAAAGTTTGACTGTAAACGGTTACAGTGTTCAAAGTCATTCCCAAAAGATATTAAGGAACTCAAACAAACCTTTTGGCGACGCCTCCTATAATTATAAAAACACGAGTGATAAATTCCCTCCCGTGGAGGTGATCAATCAAAAGATAATTCTGTATCTGTGCAGAAATAAGAATTGTACCGAGTAAAACATTGATTTTAATATAGAATCAAACCTTTCTTTCTTCATATAATGCATAAAACCAAATAAAGAAGGGTTTTGACTGACTATGATTAAGATTTTCTTCCTTTTTTCCCCCTTGTGCAGGTGAAAGTGTCCGCACAGACTTGATGGTGGACCCACGCAGCAAATCCTTGGTGCTGAACGGGAAGCCAGGCCACCTGCAGTTTTACTCCCTCCAAAGAGACAAACTGCTGTACAACGTAAGTGTTCTGCTTTGTGCACTGAGCCTAAAGATTTTTAAAATCGCATAGATATGGTTATGAGGACTTGGGGGAGAGAGAAGCAGGCGTTTTCAATGCAAACCGCTCACTCGACCCATCCATTAACACTAATCTTGTGTTTTCCCCACAGCTGGACATAGTGCAGCAGGAGTACATTCACGAGTTGGGCCTGCAGCAGTTCGAGGTGGTCAAGGTGGCCTTTGATGCCCCCGGCAACTGGATGGCAACCGTGGAGGAAAGAAAACCCAAAGCTGCCGAGCCGGAGATCAACTTGAAACTCTGGGCATTCGACGAGCAAACACAGAGGTACGTCTCTACGGTTAAACTCTGGCCATTTATTATTATTTTCCTAGAGCACCAGCAATAGCTTTGTTGGTAAAATGTAGTAATTTTTCTACAACCCCGTAACATGCTTAAACTGTATCACCCGCAGTTTTGTGCTGAACACGACCGTCTCGGCTCCACACGAGGCCCAGATTACCTCTATGTGCTTTAGCCAGGCCGCCGACGGCCAGACCTCCATGCTGGTCTCCGCCAGCGAGGACGGACACTTCAAAGCCTGGCAGCTGCCCAGATCAGCCTGCACGGAGGGTAAGCGGGTCCGGCTCGGTGTCTGGCTGTGCACGCCACCGAAGGGCGCGTCTGTTCCGTTAGTGCGGTGGTGTTTAGCGTGCTCTTTTAACTCGCCGGCCTTTTATTGTAGACTTTGACTTCTGCTTCTTGGTTTGCATCTTGAGAACTTTGTGTTCTTGAGTCCGTCTTCACTTGAGAGCTTGCGTAGCTCTTCTGAGTCGTGTCTTCATTCTTATGGCTCGAGTAGTTAACCTGAAGCTGTTGATAACATTCATCACTTTGATTTAAAAAAACAAAACAAAAAACAAACGTCATACGGTGATTGTATTGGTCATTATTTTAAAAGCGAGGGACTGCAAGCCGGTTGCATACGTTACTGTTAATCCCATGACAATATGCAATAATTTAGTTTAAATTCTACCTGAAAATATCTTAACTCCCCACCCGGATGTCCATCGTACCATCTGTGGCATGCAGACGATGCTTAAATCCCAAATGTACACGATTCGTATTAAACATTCAGTGTTTCCCCCTCTCCCCTCTTGCAGACGAAGGTCCTTCCTGGTCGTGTGACTTCGTCGGAGACTATCGCGGCCTGGCGCCACAGTGCTGTTGCTTCTCAGCCGACGGTTCTCTGCTGGCCGTCAGCTTTCAGGAGGTGGTGACAGTGTGGAGCCCGGCTTCCTGGGAGCTCCTGACGACGCTGTCCCAGCCGCCCAAAGCCATCAGGTCAGCAGATAAGCCTGCACTCAATACTCGTAGTGTTTGTTTGTTTTGTTGATCTCCTCCAGCCTTATCCTATATAAGCTCGCAATGTTTAGAGGTGTTGGTTCAGCTCAATAGTTTTCAGTGCAGGTGGATATAAAGAGGGGAAAGCTGTACACGCATAACTCCGATGCGATCCTCTTATTTTTATATTTTATGAATCGACAAAAGAATGACTTGACGGAGGTGTAAGAAAGCCAGATGGTCGACCGTCTCCACTGGCAGGTTACAAATACGTCAACATTAACTCTGTAAATTTGAAAAGGTGAATATTAAAAAGACATGCCAAGCGGCAGGAGTAACTGCTGTGACAAAAAAAAAAAAAAACGCTCTCGACATCACTGAGCGAGAGACTGCTGCAAGAACAAAAACGCTGGCTTCAAAAATGATCGCGGAGTGCAATTGTCTATTCCTCAACACTGGTTGCATCCCCAGTAAGCGTCGACTGGACACACTGGGGCTCTGATTCAGGAAGAAAGGGGAAAAAATGTGACGACAAATTCACTAAGCAACCAGCTGTTTTAGAGTTTGGCTGTTTGCTGCCGAGACGTCCTTGAACAGCTAAATGTCCTTTTTAACCACACTGGCAGAAGTTCAGAGCCTTGTTTCTCACAAGAGGGGGGGGGCGGGCGGGCGAAGTGCTGCCTGTCAGCAAAACACAGGAACAGGCTGCAGTTGCGCAACGTTGCTCGAGTCTCAGAAATGTTGTTGGGTGCCCCCCCCCCCCCCCCCCCCTCCCTTGGGTCACTGAGGACACACACAACTACCATTGTTAGTTTCTGTACCACTTTTCTGAAATATTCACCGAGTCAGCCGTGAGCGTATTCACAAGACGAATGGGAGAGAGGTGACTTGCAATTTTTATTTTAGAATAAAGAAACTAGCTGAGAGAAACTTTTAACTGCAAAGAAACCTTTTTAAAACCATTCATCACAATGAATAATAATACTACTTCAAATGTGTGTCTACAGCGCTTTTAGTGTTTCGTTTTTTTTTTACGTGTTTTTCTAAACACTCAAAGGCCTCTCGTTAGTCATTAGCTGTGTGCTCTTTTACAGGAATGTAAAAAGTTGTCTGACGCACAACAGATGAGCTCCTGCAGAAAGCCTCTTCTTCAAATGAGAACACAAATCCTGTCAAATTTTGGGAGTTAAAAAGGGAAATTTGAACGCAATAAAACTTGAAAGTTGGTCAATGTTTTGACAGCTGCATGGGCCTACTTACAGTGCATAACTACCACCTCTGGTACGTGTGGTGCTGACTCTGGACTTGAGAAATGAATCTCCTTTTTTCTTTTTTTCATCCAGAAGATCCAGGTGCATAATAAACCTGACTAGTTTATTTTATCAAGAAAGTAATGCTTTTTTTTTTAACGAATGACCTCACTGTCTATATATGTGTGTAATAAAGCGGCCCTTTAAAGTCTAAGAGACACATTTTATGTGCGGCTCTTGGTGTATGTTCAGACTCGACTTGCACGTTTCAATTTTGAAGCCCCCAAAGCGAAAAAATTAAAACTCCTCAAAAAGCTAATCCTGTGAAATATGTGTGGCATAAAGGTTCTTTATAGTCACAGGTGGGGAAATGTTATATTTATTTTTTTTAATTCTCCACCAGGGATCTTTGCTTTGGCCGACTGGGCTGTTCCAAGTATCTGATGGGAACCACCGCCAGCAACCTGCTCTGCTGCTGGAACCTGCTCACCTGCTCACGTACGTGTGCACGTCACAAAATACGAACTTAGCAGCTGAATGCATTGTTGTTTTTTAAAAGTTTTGTTCATGTCTAATTATACTTGCAGTGGAGTGGAGCACCTCGATGGACGTCAGCCTGCTGCTGAGTGACCCCCTCACGGAGAACATGGCCGCCTTCTGCTGTCAGGCTGAAAGCACCGACTGTAAGCTTTAAACCGGGTTTCCGATACCTGAATATTTGATACGACATGCAACACATTTCTGACATTTAGGTTGGTCCTAAAGATCCAAATGTACTTTCGGTCTGTGTATAATTGTTGTTTCTGCGTTTACTTGATGTACAACCTCATAAAGTCAGTGGTTGGATACAAGATGTTCTACAGACATCTTAGCAGCTGCTAACATTTTGCTATTAGACATTTAACATTAGTTTTGCAGGTCGAAGGTGTCGATGCGGGAGGAAAAATGTCAATTAATCACCAAAGTTGTATAACGGTGCATTCTATGGGGACAAAATGATGGCAATCCATCCAATAACCTTCGAGACTTATTAGTTAAAACCATAATTTGTCATCATTGGTGGAGCTGGAGTCCATAGGATTCATCCTCCTGGGCACGAGGAAGGGTCTTGTCCCAAATTTGAATTCCAATATTAATACTAAAAATACTCCGCTCGTAACAAAGCTGCTACATTATTGCACATTTAATTTAATTAATTATCCCCAAGTTATCCAGAAACCACCAGATTTGATCCTTGTAGAATAAATATACGATTAGTTATTTGCCTGTTGTCAGTCTGCCGGGGTCGTAGACTTGAACATGACCCCTGTAATGGTTTCTTCTGCTGGTTTTCTTTCCGTTTCCAGTGTTTGTGTTCAAGCCCAGCGAGCCTCGCCCCGTGGCGTCCCTCAAGGCCGTGTGCTCGGGAAAGGTCACCCGCGCAGTCTTTGCCCCGAGGGAGGAGATGCTGGAGAGCTGTGAGGAGAGCAGCCAGTGGCTCAACCGCTCGCAGCTCTACTTCCTCACTCAGCACATGGTAGACTCCATTTAAATGTGTTCGGTTTTTGGAAGTTATGACAAAGATTTCAAACGTGAGAAATGTGCTAAAATGCGTGGAGAGAAAAAAAAGGACTTTAATAATGATTATTTCTGTGTGCTTTTTAATGTGTTTTTATAGTATTGGCTGATGTGCTCTCTCTCCTCTACAGGACCTCATGACATTCACCACGAAGGCGGAGGAAGACAGACTGGCGGCCTCCAGCAAACAGGTACGCCACATCAAAGCACCGACCGCCGCTCGGCATTATGGGTACTCCGATCGATTCATTGTAACGGGTCAGTTCCATTGTCTCTCTAAAGGCCGATCGGAAGAGAGAAAAAAAACACGTGAGACGTGCCGCTAAAATGGCTTAACCAAAATTGCGTCTCCACTGTTCTCTTATGAAGTATCCAAATATAGCCCCTTTAGTCTGGCTTTGCTTTCAACGGTTGACCTGTTTATTTTTTTTAAATTTATGTTTATTTTATTTTTTTCAAGCTTTTCATCGATGACAGCGTTGCCATGACGCCGTTCTACCTGTTGCTCGGGAAACACCGGAAACAGGAAAATCAAGACTCGCTGACCCGCCTGTCTGCCGAGCTGATGCCTCTTCCTCGAGGCTCTCTTGCCATTAAGGAGGTCGGTAGTTCAACTCCCGGTCATGTCCTGTTTGTGCTTCTCAGATTTGTGACTTTTACTTATCAGAGTTTCAGATATTTTATGTCTGTCTGTTGTGCATTAAACAGTCTTTTTAAAAAACTTGTCTTGACAGCTGCTGCAGTCCCCGGCCCACGTGTTGCCCTCCACCTCGGTCCTCTGTTCAATGTTCGTAGAGTCTCTCCTCGTCTCCGTTGCCGACGGCAGGTCAGTAGTTCACGAACACCTCGTCCACGTATTCTTAAATAATAGTCATAGTGATCATTTGTGTTTAACATTGAACGTGAGTCAGCAAAACACTCATCGACTTTAAAAAAAATGTCGACTCCTGTTTTTTAAAAAAATATTTCAGTATTTATAAAAAAAAAATTAAAAAAACGGGAGTCGACATGTTTTTAAAGTCACGTTTCCCTTTTTCTTCTCTGTTCTCGTGGCCTCCAGTGAGGAAAGTAAACACGCAGAAGAGGAAATGGAGAGCGAAAAGGAGGAAGAGGATTCGGAGGGGGAAATGGAGTCCAGGACCCCGAGACCAGAACCGGCCTCCCCGGGACTCCAGTCGGCCGAGTCCGCCGCTCCGGCTCTGACGAAAGCCCAACTCAAGGAGCTGAGGAGGGTGAAGAAACTCGACCACGGCTGGCTCGCGGACCTCCTGCTCTCTTGAACGTGACCTTGTACAAAGACGCTCACAAAGTCGGTGCCTAAAAGAAGAAAGTTTTCACCACCATGTTTTTTTTTGGGGGGGGGGGGTTAAATCAGAATGGATCTCCTGGAAAGGGAAGCAGTCTGCAGGTTTTCCCTTGTGTTTGGCTGCAGGTCCGATGCGGCCGCCAAACACGCGAGCTTCCCCCTTTCCACTTCTCCCTGAAACTTCATACACTTGCATCGATGCACGAGACTTCCACGTGCATCAGCAATATGGGATCCTCCAATATGTGAAACTGCCAACGTCACTGCTCGCGAGGCACATCAGTAAAATGGCTCCGTTACTTCACAAGGATGGGGGATGGTTAAGAGCTTAGAAATATACATTTTGGATTCAAAAGACCGTTTTAATTTCAGTCTCTCGTGTCTGCTGGTAATAACGAGCTGAGGACATTACATGTCTTTCAATTAGAGTTATGGTCATGATTGGTCTTCCTTTTTTTTACGGGATATTAAATGAAAAGCATCTGCCACAAATAAATACACAATGACCTTTTTTAAATTATTTTTTCTGTACTTTCACATAAAAGAAACCGGATCAACTGATTTTTAAATGTTAAAACCATAGAAAGTCCACGGGTGGGGGTGAACACTTGAACTCAATAGGCACTGTATGCATACACACCATTGTCTCTACTTTAAACCGTTTTCTCTACTATAAACTGAATAAAACAAACTTATGCCTTTCTTAAATCTTTCTGCCTCGTCTTTTTACACGGCAGTGTGTCTTCCAAAGTCCAAACTCTTATTTTTATTTAATTAAATTTGTTCCTCCATTGTTGGTGTGGGAAGGTTACATGTAGGTGATGTTTCTCACGTTGAATAAGCAGCTGAACTGAGACCCGCATGTAGTCTTGACTATGCACTGGCAAAATGACGGTTTTAAAAGGGCACAATTTCTGCATAATCTTTGAATTGATGCCTGACGATTAATTTTTACGATGCAGCTTGTGGCTGCAGACTTTGACACGATCTTAAAGAAACCGATCTGGAAGTCCCGAGTAAGCCGTCTGTGAAGGAGAAAGTCACTACGATGGCACAAGTTCTCCTCGGGGTGTTTCGGTTCCCGTCTCCCTCTCGTGACCCTTTGCCGTTGCATTTTTAATTGAACCAATTTCTGCATCTAGCTACTGCATTTTATTTTACTTCATGCTTTTTGACTATTTTAATGATATTTCTTTAAATCTAGTTTTCTTTTACATTACGTTTTAATGGTTTCACGTGGAGCACTTTGAATTGCCTTGTTGAAATGTGCCTTTACGTTCACAACGTATGTGAAATGCATGTCAAACTGAGGGTTTCTGTCATTTAAACAAAAGGGAAAGAACATCAGCTCACAGAGGAGCGTTAAGACTATTCATGTGTATGAGGGGAGGAAGTCCAATCTTCCTGAGGAAGTGGGTCTTTTTCTTTTTTTCCGATGCTGATATCGGTGAATGTGGCCTGGGGTCGCTATCTTCAAGCAGAGACGAGCTACACAGTTCTGTTCTCTTAATGACTTCAAACTCCCCCAAATATCTTTCATTGGCCAACTTGACAGACTCACTCCCTCAAAAGGCTTCAGGATAACAGCTCAGCTCAGCATGAAGACTGGAAACGGGGAAACGTCTGACCCGGCTCTGCCCAAATGTGAAAAAGAAATAGAAATAAAAACCTAAAGCTCGCCACTTAAGACACATTATCTCGTTTCTTTATTCCCTTCAGAAACAAACGAGTTGTGGCTTCACACTGATGACGTGCCGGACTATTTCTTGAGTCCTGTCCGGTGGTCGGGTGCAACCGGCACAATGAACAAAGAGCCAGGCGTCTATAATGAAGGTGCCTCGTTGTACAGTACGTGTTCAGGGACGGACGTGTTGAGCAACGTAACACCTGACTCTCCCCCCCTATCGGCAGCGGTATCTGTTTAATATTGATTCTGATGTCACCTTTGACACGACGCTTAAAGGCCGAGAACACGCTCTTGACGGGAGATTCTGCTCAAACATGCACATCTTATTTTTTTTGAGAGAGAGAGAATCTGCTTCTCGCCGAGTTCTCATGATTTCAGAGTATTTTAGAGATCTCGCTCATAAAGAGGAAGACATGTTCACTGCGCGCTCACTTATCTAGAGTCCCGGTTCCCGTGCGTGGACGTTGGACCCTCACTGCAGTCAGCTGCCTTTTCCCCTCTCGCATCAGCGGGTTTCATGTTGAAGCCTCTTCCCAAAACTGTTGAATGTAAAATACAGTTATTAAAACAACGAACATCTCAAGTCTAGAGCACCAACAATAAGTGCAGATTATGTTCAAGTCAACGTGTAACAATTTAGAGTCTAAATCGTCATCTACTGCCGTACCAGAGAGCATCTGATATATATATATATATATATATATATATATATATATATATATATATGTATATGTATATGTATATATATATATATATGTATATGTATATATATATGTATATGTATATATATATATGTATATGTATATATATATGTATATATGTATGTATATATATATGTATATATATATATACATTTTCTTATATTATATATATATATATATCCAAGCAAACACAACACATTTTATATATATATATATATAAATATATATATATATATATACATATCTATATATGTAAATATATATATATATATTTACATATATATATATATATTTATATATATATATATATGTATAAATATATATATATATGTATATATATACATATATATAAATATATTTATACATATATATATTTATATATATAAAATGTGTTTGCTTTGGCCTATATGTATATATATATGTATATGTATATATATATATATATGTATACTGTATATATATATATGTACATATATACATATATAAAATATATATGTATAAATATATATATATATATATATTTATATCCGTCTTCAGGTTAAATAAAATGTGTTGTGTTTGCTTCGAGGTCTGTGGAAATGAGTTATAGTTCTGTAAGTGATGTCTGATGCGGGAACATTTGTTCAGACACTCAAACAAACGCTATTGTACTCCGACTGCCGATTAGCAGTGCGTTGGTATTCGGTGCCACTTAAACCTCTTACAAGTGGTTCCAACTCCTATTTGGACCGTCGCTATATACGCTCGCAGATTTAATAAAAATGGACTTAAAAATGTTAAAATGAAGAAATACACAAAATGCCACAAAGTCACTCCCTGGCCCCGAGCCCTTCTGTCTCACGCACACAAAAAGCAGGTCGCTCTTTTGTCTTTTCAGCAGGCGTGCAGGCCCAGGTCATCCGGTTCAGCTTAAAGTCAGTCAGTTTAACGCCACCTGGCTGGAAGAAAGGGATTCTGGGAAAGGAAATTAGCAGCTAACTCAGCTGTGTGGTATGTGACCTCACACAGCTGCAGCCAAGCCCCGAGACTGAGGCCGAGAAACCCTCCACTTAATACACTGGACACACACACACACACACACACACACTAGACTAGACACACCGGCAATTATGAACGTTTTCTTTATTTAGGAGACCTCATGCAAAACAAGAAGTACCAATTCAGTGGAGTGCAATTATTACATGTACATGATTTCTTTACGATTGAATGTTTTTTACTATTGAACTACAATAACACTGGTATATTTATATATATACAGAGAGAAATATATATATATATATATATATATATATATATATATATATATCATCAGATTAAAAAGCAGTATGATACAGAAATAATAAGAAGTAATTGCTTTATACACAAATTTTCAAAAAGGCAATTTAACACAAAATCTTAACACTAGGTGTAAAACATGTAGAAAAAGAAGGAAAAGTCAGCATTTCCAGACCAACAGCATGACAACAACAACAACACACACACACTATATATTATATATATAATTTTTTTGTGCATTTTCCAATTGTGTATTTAAGTAAGTATATATTGGCTGACCGCTGTTATTTACATTAAAAAAAGAGTTATTGCCGTGTAAGATTTTTTTTTTCCTGAATCAGCAGACCAAGCATTGTAAGAGCTGGCTTTGTTCCCGTGGCCACGCCGAGTTTGAGGTTTACTTTGAAACCCGGCTGGAACACTAACATGAAGCTCCACTGCCGGGCGAGTGAGTTGGCACCTGGTTGGCACACCTGCATATATATCCTGACTCAGCACGTGCTGCTGAAAAGCGGGCCTTAAGTCCTCCCGGTGTGTGGCTACCTCGGTTTTCCAAACCTAAATATTTCTTACCGGAAAGCCCCCCCCCCACCACCCACCCCCAGGCTAGACTTCTTCGCAGGTCGGTTGCCGCTAGCAACCATCCCGGACGTGGCCACGTGTGTGTGTGCGTTCAACAGCTTGTCGAGGGCGTCATTTACAACAAGGCAACGGAGGTGGAAAGGAACTAGTTACAGCTACATTAGTTACTCTGCTAGTAGCTATTACTCCTCTTTCAGATGGAAAAAAAAAATAATTACTCCGTCTGTTACGACCAGCAGCTTTATGGTGGATAATGTTAGGAAAACGTTACATTATTTGTATTTTTTTTTTGCATTTATCATTAATTGCCACGTGTATCCACGGCGACCGCTTGTTCAGTTAGAAACAGTAGTGTCACTTTGAAGTAAAAGCTACTTTCCAAACGTCGATGATTTTCATCAGTTTTTTTTTTTTTTTGGGAAACAATCTTTTACTTTTACAAAATCACTTCACAGGAAAACAAGCATGCATAAAAAAAAAAAATTTAAAAAACACTCCACAAACTATTGAAATACATTTTTGCTAGACTAAACGTGTCAGAACCTTGAGTTCAGTAAAATGGGACCCCCCTCCCTCTGAACTAAAACCCACCCGGTCCAGGTCCAGAGTCTGTTGCCGGGCGGAGGCTACCCAGACTGGTTCAGGTTTTTCCTCATGTGTGTTACATTATGTGCCCTTTTTTTTTTTTTTTTTTTAGTCTGAACAGACTGACAAAGAGAAGAGAAGCGATTGAAGTGAGATTGTACGATGTGTGTGTAGGAGAGTCGAGGACCGGCTTGTGCAAAGATATTGATCAAATGCCTGATCACGTGTTCGGTGTAATGACAGACGTCAATCACTTAAAGTGCCGGTGTACCAACAATCATGATTTTTTTTTTTTTAAAGAAGAGAGAGAGAGAAGAGAAACAGAAAATCAAAAAAAAGGTGACAAAAATCACACGGAATTATCATAAAAAAACTAATTGAAGTACAATCGCAGAGTGGGTTAGACGTATCCAGGTATACTTCTGTCAGCTGATGTACAAATATATATATTTGGAATGCTTCAGACAGATATCTGGTTTTCCCTCGCTTCCTTTTATGCCACGCGTGGACTTTGACTTTGGTAACTGAGAGCGATATTGACAAGACTGCATAGGATTTCTCATTTTCTGTCTTATGGAACACAATACTGATGATACAATTATTATTAAAAAAAACACTGCACTTTCCTGAATACATACAGTTTAACTGCATAATCCTTATACCTATGTATTAAAAAAGAGACCCAGTTTTGTGTTTGGTTAAATAAAGAGCACCCTCCCTCCCCCCTACATGGAGGAAGGCATCCACAACCAGCTTAACCTACTTGTACAGGCTTGGCCAATCAGAGAGCAGCAAGCAGACCTGAGAGGCGAGCGTCAGAAAATGGGGGTACGTTCCTCTCTTTAATCCGAGCCTCTGCGCCTCCTCCCTGCGAGATTTCTCCCCCGTTCTGCCGTTTTAGTTAGCTGAAGCACCTTTACTGAAACTCTGAAGCTCTACAGCTAGATCCGGGCTGTTAAGGAGGAGGTTATTTGACGGCGCCTTATCCCCTGATTTCTTTAACAGGACCCCACATTGGGGTCAGAAGCCCAGAAGGGATGGATCCTCGCTTGACCCCCCCCCCCCCCCGCAGATGAGGTTGAAAAAAACCCTTGTATCTTCACTTTTAATGTGTATTAGTTTTCTATGACTCCAAGCGTTCTACTCACCTCCTTCTACTCATGATTAATGCTGTATTCACGGGCTACAGTATGCATAGCGTGTTAAGTTACCTTTCTCTGGTTTACGTTAGCATTAGCATTCTGCCTGCTACAAGCAAAGATGTTAGTTAAGATAAGATGCAGCGGTCGGGGTAAGGCTTGAGAAGTATGTACCTCGGACGGAGTCTCTTTAATTAAAAAGGGGGTTAGACGGTGGTCGGAAGTGAGAGGCGGTCTACCGTCTCCACCTTCTGCTCCGGCGAGCAGCAGAGGAAGAGGCGACTGCCCAGGCTCTTGAAGGCAAATCCAAAGTACATGATGTGACCCATGGCCACGAAGGACACGGAGATGATGACCAGCAGGCCGAAGGCCTCCGGGTTGGGAGCCAGAATCACCATGATGAAGTGCAGCAGGTCCAAGAGGTAATTCATGGAGTTCTGGACCCCGTTGATCACGCCTCGCTCCGACTCGACCACGTTCTCCTGGATGAGCTGGGTTACCGTCAGGTCGAAAGACCACAGGCCTGCAAAGACAGGGGTCAACAGTCAGCACTAATGGCATTTTTTTACAGCCGCATTATAAACGCTTTAGAACGGCCACGGTAGCTGTCGCGGAAATTATCAGAGCGATATTATTGGATTCAAAGGTCGCAGATATTGCTCTGACGTCTACGTGACAGACCGGTTACTTATAATAAAAAATCTCAACCTGTGAACCTGCTTGAGTCCCTTTTAGGAAGTCGTAATTTGGGAAACAGCCTTTTGCAATCTCGTAAATGGAAATGAACATGCCAACACAGCATGGACACTATAATACTTATAACACACTCATTTCCTTTTAAATAAATTAATAAAACATAGACTATGCACCGGTTACTGATGATCGTTTGCACTTTGGAGCTGCTGTTCCGCTCCGAAAACAATATAAAATACAATATCATTAGAAATTAATTAAATCAAGGGGCCGTATTTTACTCACCAACTCTAGCAGCAATTACTCCAGCGAACAGCAGACTAACAGACATGTAGGACGGCAAGGGCGGCAGCTCTTCAGCCGGTGCGGCGGTCGTGGCGTTTCCACCGGCGAACAGGCCGGTGAGGTGGTTGGCCTCGGGCAGCGTCTTCTCTCCGATCAGGTGGGTGTAAATGTCCTGGAAGGGCGAGACGCTGAGGTCGAAGGGGCTCCCGGGAGCGAAGACAGAGACGACGCACAGCACGAGGCAGGCCAGCTGGGCTACGCCGGAAATGAAGCCTGTGCGGATCAGGCCGCACTTCTTGCGAACCCAAGTGAAGGCGACGGTGCCGCAGATGCCCGACACGGCCGAGGCGCCCATCAGCAGGCTCAGCACCGAGCCGTTGAGGCCCTGCGTGTAGGCGTAACCCGTGGTGATGCAGTCGAAGCCCAGCACCGTCATGTAGAGGAAAGCCAGCGACATGCCGGCGAAGAAGATGTTCTGGTTGTAGTAGGACACCCAGCCGGCCTTCAAGGTGCGCAGGGGTTCGGTCGCCTGGTAGCAACAGCCGTGACTCTTGGGAGAGTCGGGCTTGGCCGCGACTGAGGTTTCATTCATCAGCGGCTGGGACGACTCCTCGGGACTCTGGCCGCTCTCCGAGTCTGAGGGAAAAAAAGGGAAGAAACACGGAGAGATTTGGTTATAATTTCTCTGAATCATCACTCGGGGCCAAAACATAGTCCAGAACTCGAGGTTCCTGCAGCTACCTTTCGGCGAGCAGATCTGTTTGAGCTCCTGCTGCTGCTCCTTCTGGCCGGCTTTCGAGGCCAACGCCGGCGTCTTCTGGTAGACCTTCCACAGAAGCGCGTACTCCACGCACATGGAGCACAGGTTCCAGCCGGAGATGAAGCCGCAGCCGATGAAAGGGGAGCCGAAGGCCATGATCTGACCCACCAGCATGGGAGCCAGGATGTTGGTCAGCTGGTCGATAATCCGCACCGTGGCATTCATGTCTGTTTAAAAAAAAGGGTGTGAACCCTGATTAATACAAAGGAAATGTGACATATTACAGTTCTTTCCTGTTTTTTTACATTCATATGATTATCTTATGAATGTAACTGATGGGACGAGCACAGCAGACCAACGTAAGATCTTCAAGTTCATCAAGTCCACGAGCGTTTCCACCATGTGAGCAAATCTTTTGAATTAGTTTATAACACAATCTGGGGGGAAACAGACGGGGCATAAAAAAGCAACAAAAAAAACAGAGTGAGTCAGCACCGAGGGGTGCAAAGTCTGCCACGCCGAGGAGCCGCGATAACGGATGTGGTGAGGCCTGCATTCGGTGATAGCCGGCGTGCGAGGGTAAGAAAACACCGACCTGCCAACCTGCTGCTGTCCTGGCCGGCCACGACCACCACCCAGTCCCTCTGGATGGTGATGGCTGTCGCCGTGCTGGCTAGGTTGGCAATGTTGGCGATGGTGATCACCAGAATGTAGCAGGTGGTCTGAAAAACAAAATAAAGTGGTTTTTTTTTCACATTCGCATGTTACATTTAAACAATATTAATTAAGAAGGATGAGGCTGGTAAGTCTAAAACCAAAAAAGAGTAGAGCTAAAGCTTGATTTTAACTTATCCCTCAATCATTGTCCAAAAGTTATTAAAAACACATAATCTAGCTACGACACTGTTGCACTAATGTAACTTAATTATCCCAAACACACACACGCACACACACACACACACACACACACACACACACACACACACACTTTTGTTGGTTTTGAATCAATCCCACATACACCCGTCCTCCTGCCCAGAATACGGCTCCAGCTGCAGTCAGTGACCTTTTTGGCTTGTGAATTAAGCAAAAATTAACCAGTTCAACCAGTTAAAGTGTTTTTTTCTTTGTTGGATTGTTTTCGTCTGAAGGCTTTTTAGAGAGGCGAAAAAAGTCAGAATAATCTGGGAAAAAAAAGCATAATTTTTGCGAAAAACAGATATATTTTTTCTTAATACTTGTGTAATATGGCGCGGACCACAATGCATCAGGAACATGTAAACTACAGAAATCAATAACTACCTGTGGGGGGTGGGGGGGTGGGGGGGGGGGGGGGGGGGGGGGAGAGAAAAAAAAGAAAGAAAAAAATCAATGAAATGAATTCTGTGAAATATGTGAAAAAATAACTAGCTAACAAATAACTCTCAACATGTGACCTCAACCCAAACCCACTCTGTTTTTTCTTCTTCTCTGCGTTCACGAAAAATGCTTCAACCGGCCGGGCTGCATTTCTCCCTCAGTCATGTGACCCGGCCTTGAAGGAACCTGCTGACTCCACAGACCCTCAACGAGACACTCCATCTCCTGTTTCACCGCCCCTCTCTCTCTCTCTCTCTCTCTCCTACGCCGGCCCTCGGAGCGCTCTCATCGTGGTAAAAATCTCATTCTTCCCTCGAGACAGGAAGGCATTTGTGTTTTTTCTCGACCCGACAGAAACCTGTCCGCTCTGCAGCTCTGGTCTTCTCTGCATAATTAGGTCAGAAAAAACCTTTTGTGGGGAGGGGGCACTCGCGAAGCCACATAGCTCAACGAGTGCAAACAAGCCGCTTGCAAAACACCGAAAACAAACATTCTTTTCCAAATAGAGGACTGTGTAAACTCCCTCTCATGCTTGGCCTTCCTGTGATAGGTAGGAACACCTCATGGATTATGATCACGGCCCAGTGAGCTTTGTCGTCTCGCGGTGACAAGTTCAGTAATTAATGAGGACGAGTTGCCCGATACGCACATGTTTAAAACTAAAGTACAATTTTAAGTTAGTGGACCAGTCAAAGGTCTTCTGGAAGTGAAGCGCAATCATTTAGACCTGTAAAAAGCCCTTTGAGTGGTCGTAAAATGATAATGAGGCAGGAGTCCGTATCAGTAAAAGCGAGCAACTTTCAATCTCGGGGTCAGAGTGTTGTACTTGAGGAAAGAGTCAGACGGAAAAAAAAACCCTGATCGGATCACGTTGAAACGGCGAGTGTGTTAGCACAGAAAAGGGAGGTGGGGGTGGGGGGATCTTACCAGAATCCATCCATTGTAAAGCTCCACAAGCTGTTCTTTGAACTGGAAAACAACCATCAGTAGGATCCCGCACACGATGACGCAACTGTTCTGGACGAGCAGCGAGGTCTGGGCCACTGTGGAAACACACCGCGGTGAACATTAGGGACAGAAACGATCAAAGACAACTGGTTTTCTGTCTGATAACTGGTTCATCTGAGCTCCGGGTTCTAATCTAATAATGCTTTTGCCAAATTCCTCTGAATAAACCATTCCACAAAGGGGGTGCACTTAACTGTGAAAAATTAGCGTGAAATGTGCACACTGTACAACACAAACCCCCTTTTGAGAGTGCTTAAAAAATGGGGGGGGGGGGGGGGCGCACTTGTGTTATAACGACACCCTTCAATGGCAGATCCACTTTTTGTTCCTGATTGTGTGCCGCCTCACCTTTGAGTCTGGGGTTCTTGTCCACCCAGTCCCCGATGATGGCCCCCAGCAGCAGCACGGAGCCGGCCACCACCAGCCCGTACACGGCCGACAGGAGCAGGCTGTTCCCGTACAGCTCCACCAGGAAAACGGCCACGGCGAAGTTCCACATTCGGTCGCCCTGGGAAGAAGAAAAGAAGAAAAAAAAAAAAAACACACGTTTTGGGATTATTCAGAGAAGTCGACACTGCCAAGACATCCCAGGTTAGGGCTTGAATTAACAATAAAGAGCCACCCCTCAAAAATAACACCCCATCTCCAGCTGGATTGATCCTTTTTGGAGGTATTTGTGTAGACAAATAAATGTCATGTTGTATTGTAGCAACAGGTATTTTAGCACACAGTGTCACAGCGATACGCTCACGTTGTATTTACACTCAGTTTGACAGCAGAAACAGATGATGATGACGGGCTGTCATTCAAAAATAAGACAATAAAAGGGGTTCTCACAGAGGCTCACTCACCCATGTTGACATGGCGTGTCCCATGTAAATGAGGAATTTAGCCGAGGTGAAGAAGTCTCGGACGGACTCTGTGAAGGAAACATTCAAGGGGGGTCAGAATAAAAGGAGTCAGGACGGTGCAGCTGGAGGAGGGGTGGAGGTGGAGGTGGATGCATCCATCCAGCCTTCTCCATCGATGTGGGAAACAACCTACCGCAGCACGTCTTCTTGGGTCCAGAGGTATCCATTGTTAAGCTGTCCCAAAATAGGGGGAACAAAAATAACCAAGTGAATTTTTGTAATTATTTTCTTGTTGTCTTTACGCTGTCTCCTCTTTTGTGCTGTTGCAAGAAAAAAAGGGGGGTGGGGGTTGTGTGGGGGTCGACCCTGGCTGTCGGGTAACGACGGCAACAACAACACCACCAGCACACAAAAAAAGAAGCAAAAGGACACGGCGTCTCTCCTTTTTCTCCTTCCCAAACTTAGCTATCACTGTAGCTGAAGTCGGAAAGCAATGGCTTTCTGCGCCCGCGTACGGGAGGAAACACACAAAAGGCTCGGAGCTGCTGTGGGCTCCGCTCCGCTGGACGCTGCGCTCGGTTCTGCTGCTCTCTGTTGATGTTCCGCCTCGAATATACTCGCGCTGGTGTCACGTGACCAGCCGTTATTTACATTGTGTCAGGGGGGAAAAAAAACAAGTGTCTTTCGCGCATGCGCACTCCATATTATTTTTTAAATATTTTTTAAATATTTTTATTTTTATTTTTTTTAAATCACCTAGGCAGAATAAAAGTGTCATTGTTATAGCTTTCGTGGTTGAAAGCCCTTTGTTGTGAGTTTCTTTAGACACGTAAATGATGAGTATACAGCCTCCAATCAACACCTGACCAAAGATAACCTATCACTTTATCACAACAAATATATATGATATATATATATATATATATGTCTGGACTGCCTATTTCATCTCTATACCTTTCGGTCGTGAGAACAATTAAATTAAATGAACTATGAATTCACACAATGTAAAACTAACTAACTTAAGCAGAAGGGAGCAGTAGCACCTGCTTAAAATATATATTTAAATATTTAAAAATATTCATAATGTAAACAAAACAAGTAGCGCACAAAAATACACATTCTAAATGGATATACATGGACTGGATGAATATGCATGGTTGGTTCATTGGGTCAGATTTACACCAAACTGTGTCACTAGCTCAACGCTGGCCCATATCAGTAGAGCTGCAGCTGAATTGACAATGAAGCAATAAAACAGTAAACTGAGAAACGTTTGAGATGTTTTCACAGAATCCATCTTTGCCAAAATGCAATAATATCACAAACCTTTAACATCCTGCACTTTCTTTTTTATGCGGCAAATGAATCAGAGGAATACTTGGGTGGTAAAAAAAGACATTGCAAAAGTAAAAGATCAAATGACGTTGCCTGTGCATTTCATGCCACACAACACCCAATTAAAGTTGAACAATTTTACCGTTTTGGTAACCGATGCTGTCATTAGTGCCTCGACCTGGTGAAGCTGTTTACTAAACGTCTGTTGTAATAGAGCGTTGTAATAAAGTATGCACAAATAACGCATTTGGATGACTTGCATTTGTCCACCTATGTCAACAGAACAGAATCACAGCTATAATTACAGGCTGCATGGATGAGGGATCCTTGGCCCGTATCCATACAAATGACACGTGGCTCATATGCTTCTTCACTGTACACCTGGATGCACAATTTACTTAAAAAGGCTGTGATCAGCCAAGTGGGACCCCCAGTGTCTTATGTGCTGAATTCTCACGTCTAAGGTGATGTGTTTTGGGCCTTTTATTGGACCGCAAAGGACAGGAAACAGACCAAACCGCTAGTCCAAAGACCAATCCACCGACCGACACCTCTAAAACTCATTAAGTAACGTGGTATATGATCATTTGTTTAAGCTGTAGAGGATTTATTTGTAATAACAACTGGTTTTAAAACAAAATGCCATCGTCGGACAAGAAATAATCATGGTTCATAACATTTTTACTCATTTAAACACATTTTTACGGATTAAACTGATAAACAAACAATAACGAGTTAATGAGTACGTTTTAAAGGGGCTAGTGGATACCCCTATTTCTATTATTTATGCTAAGCTAAGCTAACCGTCTCCTGGACAGCAGCTTTCATATTTGTTACACATCAATCTCGTCAAAATGTCAAACTGTTGCTTTAAGCGTCGTCGGCTCCATCAAGTTATCAAAAACTACCAACGCCACGTTCACATTTTGAGTGACAGCTGAGTCGGCTGCTTTGTTTCACGTCCCCGGCCTCTATTAAAAATTACTTGTATGTCTCTCTGTTGCTTGTTTGTGTGAACGCAGCATTAGTTATTACTTACTAATGAATGCACGATGCACAGAGTGGGAGAAACAGCCAACCAGCACGTGTTGTGGTTAGTCACGATCAACATAATCACAATACTTTAGCATGAAGCACTGTACATATAGGCCCTATGGTATGTGAACGCACATATGGCTGCTGGGCTATACTAATACATGTGCTTATTATTATTTTTTGCACGTATCGATTAGTTTCCTTTCGGCCCAGAGCAACACACAGACCTAACCCTGTGCCATCTCATCATATGAGGGAGCAAAATTGACACCTGCAAAGAACATAAGCACATATTTTGAGCCCGAGCGATGACAATAGGCACTTCTATCCCTTTGTGATCTATTCAGGGATCACAGAGAGCTTTCAGCCGTTTGAAAGTCTGCACACATTGAGCTGGTACAAACAGATTACCGCCCGCACTATTAGTGGGCCGGTGTGTCAGCCGGGCTCAGATACCTCTTATCAGCGGTCAGACGGCTGCTGTGTCATTTTGTGGCCATGTGACCTGCAGGTATGCCGACTCCCCTGACCGGATCCTTTTTCAGCCGACAACAAGCTGTGTTTACGTCGGCTATATTTGTGCTTCCAGGACCAAAATATGAGAATGACTTGCCTCCTGCGGCCTTAAGTTGCCCGACACTGCTAAGCCACAGCTAAAGAAGGTATAGAGGTGAAGGCAGGGCGAGAAGGATGTGGACTGTGTACGTGAGGCCGGATCCGATTATTCATCTATTCTTCATGCGGGGCTTCTGTTCACTCTTTGTGCCCAATTCTAAGAACGTGTCGCAATAGAGCTAAAAGGGAACACAGCTCGGCGATATTTAGAATAACTGAAGCTGGGCTCTTGAGGTCTCCCAAAATCTCATGATACTGTTGGACACTAGTGGAGATTACCAACCATCTCGGTGACCATAGAACACCAGTAACAGCGATGGTAATTATTACCATTACCCTTTTTTTTTGGGAACACAACAGTGTTGCGGTCTTATTGTTTCTGTGGATTTCTACCGCATGAAAAATCAACATCAAAAGGTCACCGTCTGGCTGTGATGACCTGGACACCTGTCCCAAAAAAATGACAGCCCTTGATTCCGGGGAATGCAACGGTAAACATCTGACAGCTGTGTCTGATCAATACGACGTTTGCAGATATATATATATATATATTTAGTGTATTTGTACCACATGTGGATGGAAGGTTTCTGGTTTGAACCCCTGCATGCTTATTGAATGAGTAATCCTCTCCCCTCCCCCAAACACCCCCTGTCGCTGCCAACAGGCAAAATCTATATTATTTTTTACAAGGATCGCTTTTTAGTTCATTCCCACACACCATTGTTATACTGAATCCACATTGTTGATTTCCTTATTTCACTCATCGCCTGAGTAAATGGTCCACCTTGGTGGAAACAACAACACAGGGCCTAGACTCATATGACTGGAAAACATGAACAACCCTCAGTTTTATTTACTTGATATCAAGGTTATTTTTCATACACACTCTTGTCTTTAGCATCTAGCAGCAACTACTAGCCTAATATAATATAAATATGTATGTATGGTGACAGCTCTGGGAATGCTTTATCTTTTATCAACTGCATCTAAAAAATAGAAAAAGCGGATGATGCCACTCTGATGTGAAGTTAGTGGTTTGTGCAAATGTTAGGTTGTCACTGAGTGTAAAGAGCTGGTTTTAATCGACGTGTAGCAAAATATGGTGCGTGTTATCTAAAATGCTATGAACTGCGACAAAACATGACAAAGTTATGGAAGAGGATTGGGGACAAAGGATGTCCGATTACGTCCGAATTTTGAAATCAGAACTCAAATAATTGTGTAGCCCTAATCCTCTTCTGTTCAAAGTATCACAGCACAACATGACATATGAGAAAATAAATCTCTGTTGAAGAGTGGCACTGTGTAAACAGCCACTTTTTTTTTTTCAATGTATTGCATTTAAATTGTGCATTAATTTGCTGTAGTGTGATGGCCTGTGCTCTTTTAATATAAACCTATAGTAATCTAGTTTTTATTTTACATCTAGAATCTTTAACAGATGAAAAAACATACTGTGTGTGTCAACCGCCCACCTCCAGGGGGCAGTGCAGTCACAACTGGACCGACCAACGCACCCGGAAACGCTCTCAAAGCTGCTGCGCATGCGTGTACACTGAAGTTATCCGTTCACGTAAAATTAACTTCCACCAACATGTCTTCGAAACTTCGCGATAACGAGGATAGTTTTGAAGGACCGTGCGCTCTCAAGGAGGAATTAAACAAAAAGGTGAAGTCCGCTAACACGAGCTGGTAGACATGTAGCTAACGTTATAGCATGAAGTACATGAATAACTGGGCGGCCATGTTGGAAAGTTATAGCGTAAAAGCGGGACTCTTGATCATTTTAATTAGTTGTTTCCATTTCGTCAGCTCTGTAAATTAATTATTTTTGATAACTTTCAGATAAAGGAGCAGAAGGTTGTCGTGGATGAGCTCTCCAATCTGAAGAAAAACAGGGTGGGTGGAGCCAATTGTACCTCGAATTTACATATTTATTCTTTTTTTAAATATTTTTTAACTGTGGTTATGCCTTGCAAACTATAGATAGGAACTCTCTTAGTTAAACCTTTTTTCCTGAGTTGTTAAATGCACATTGTTGAGCAATCTTTTAAATTATTTTCTCCAGAAAATGCATTTTTTTTGTGTATTAATGTACATTTTGTATACATTATACCCCCCCAGAAAGTCTACATCCAGCAGAGGAACAGTAACTTATTCTTCCTAGCAGACAGAGGTCAGACACTGGGTTCATGTAAAAGTAAGTCATTTTTAATAGATAAACTAGCTGCGTTTTGTCTTATCTCACTGAAAAATGTGATCATAATGGGTATTTTCCTTTCTCCAGAGGAACTCGATAACATGAAAAAGGACCTGCAGGATATGTGAGACGGACCTTCACCGCGACAATGTGCGGCATCTTTTGTCTGTTGAGTCTGTCGGCCGCTCGGTGTGCGTGGAGCGAAGCGGTTCATGAGCGTTTGAAGAGAAGGGGGCCCGACTCGAGCCAGGACGTCACAGTCGGAGGCACAGATGCCTGCTATCGGTGTTTGTTCTCTGCCCACGTTCTCCACATGAAGGGTCTTCTTACACCTCAGCCGGTTCAAGACCACACTGGGAATGTTCTGGTGTGGAACGGGGAGATTTTCGGAGGTCTCCCGGTGATGCCAGAGGAAAATGACACGGCCGTTGTCTCTCAGCGTCTATCATCCTGTGACGGCCCTTCGGATATTTTGTCCGTCCTGTCCACTTTACGTGGGCCGTGGGCGTTTGTTTACCACCAGAAGGCTGGAGACTACCTCTGGTTCGGCAGAGACTTCCTTGGAAGGCGGAGTTTGCTGTGGACATTTGATGCAGAGGTCAACGCCTTGACCCTGACTTCTGTGGCGGCCCGTGAATCTGGACCTACGCAGTCTTCTTGGCAGGAAGTCCCGGCAGTTGGTGTGTACAGGGTCGACCTGAAGGCGGTAGCAGAAGCTGGCTGCGTGACGTTTGAGGTTTATCCCTGGGCTCACGGGGGACGCGATCTTGTCTCGAGGAACAGTCCGGCTGTTTTGGAGTCGGTCCCCAGCGGCTGCACCGCCGTCATGAACCGGTCCGGCCTCGTACTCACCTCACCCGTGTGCCCTCTCAATACATCCATCCCAAAGTTGTCAGATGAAGAGGAAATTCATCCAAACTCGCATTCACATGTTACGGATCTGGAGCAGCTGCTAGCAAGCAAAGAGAATAACGACGAGGTGAACCGTCTCACCTATGTTCTCAGCGAGGCGGTGAGGCGACGTGTTCAGTCTCTGCCGTTCAAGGTGCAAGACGATTCCCCTTCTCCTGATGAACTCGCTAGTGTGGCCATACTCTTTTCGGGAGGACTCGATTCAATGATCCTGGCTGCCTTAGCTGACCGTCACATACCCGCTCATCAACCAATAGACCTTCTGAATGTAGCGTTTAAGCTACAGGTGCCAAAGAAGCCGAAAGAGTCCGCAAGGAGACCCGGAAAGCGCCAAAATAAGCCGACAGATTGTAAGGGCGACGGAGCCGATCCCCAAACATCCAGCCCCTTCGACGTTCCAGACAGGATCACTGGGAAAGCCGGTCTCGGGGAGTTACGAGACTTAAATCCGGAAAGAAGATGGAACTTTGTTGAAATCGACGTAACGAAGGAGGAGCTGCAGAAAATGCGCCAGGAGCGCGTTTGCCATTTGGTGCATCCGCTGGAGACGGTGCTCGATGACAGCATTGGCTGCGCCGTGTGGTTCGCAGCAAGAGGGATCGGGTACGTCACGGGGCACGGTGACCCGAGGCCCTTCACGTCGTCGGCAAAGGTACATGAGTCAAAAACTTCTGAGCTCTATTGAACTTTTAAAATATTTTTTAGGGGATTTGATGCAACTGTTCCATGCGCTACTACACTGGTGTCAGTGCTGAAGGATAAAAAGTAAATTTGATATTAATAGGACCGCCCCCTCGTAGTCGACTTAATTAGTCAATTTGGTCGTAGTCGACTTAAACTTCTTTAGTCGATTAGTCGTTTTTTAAAAAATAATATGCCGAATGACTTATTTCCAAGAAACGCACGAGCACAACTCTGCTAACCACAAGATCAGTTTTACAGACTAATTGATTAAATCAATTAATTGATTAGTCGACATCGATGCGTCATATCTTAAGTTGAGATATATTTCCCAATCCTCAAAACGACCACATTGACCGTGTTTACCTTTTTCCACGACCGCAGGTGGTTTTGACAGGAATCGGGGCGGACGAGCAGCTGGCCGGTTACTCCAGACACAGAGTCCGATTTACAGCGTCGGGACATGAGGGGCTGATCCAGGAACTGGAAATGGAGCTGGGCAGGATCCCGTCCAGGAATTTGGGCAGAGATGACCGAGTGATCGGGGACCATGGGAAAGAGGCTAGGTAAGGGTTGTGCACGTTACCAGAGCCAAAACGGGATGTCTTGAAATTGCACATTTAGTTCAGTTTCTCCGGGTACTTTATTCAGACAGTTAACTGATCCTGATGGGAAGTTAAGTGCAGACTATTTTAAGTATGAGACAGGCTTCATCTTTTAAGACTTTATCCTAACGGAACAGAGGAAGTGGTGTGTGTGTGTGTGTGGCTGTGCAGCAAAAAGTCAGGTTTCAGGAATCAGCGTTTCTCCTCTTGAGGGTAAAAAGGTGTACGCGGCGAGTAAATCACAATCATAACTGCCTTCAGATTTCCCTACTTGGACGAGGACGTGGTGAGCCACTTGAATTCTTTGCCCGTGTGGGAGAAGGCGGACCTGTCGCTTCCTCGCGGCGTCGGGGAGAAGCTCCTCCTGAGGCTCACGGCGAAGCGGCTGGGCCTCGGCCAGTCGGCCGTCCTGCCCAAGAGAGCCATGCAGTTCGGATCCCGCATCGCAAAGATGGAGGCCCGCCATGAAAAGGCCTCTGACAGATGCACAAGACTGCTCACAGAGTAGACAAATCATTGGTTTTAATGTATATAAAAAAATTAACATTTTAATGGAAAATCCCTTGCAGTACAATTCATATTTAAAGGCTTATTTACAGTTACAATTCTTGAAATTGGCCATTTGATTAGTTATCGTTGCATAAATATGGTGTTTTTGTCCAGTTCCCAGTTCCTACACCATGTAAGAGCCAGCGTCTTGAAGTTTCTCTCTGAAGTAGAGGTCACATTCAATATAGGAAGGCAAGTTTCCAACGTCGAAACGCCCAGAAATCTGATGAATGTATACTGGCTCTCTGAAAGTAAAAAAACAAAACAATAAAGTATAATTTATTGAGAAATACACGTGACAAATTGATTTTTAAAGTATTTGTTTTAGCTGAGTACATAATTTTTTACGTGTATAGAAAGTTTTAAAAGAAAAAAAAGAGGACCGGCCGGTCGCCACAAAGCGGAATTACAAATAGATTTGCATAACGATGCTGATCCCGGACTCTTGAGGGTCCGGCAGAAATTACCTTGGAATGAGCCAAGACACAAAGTTCCCCGGGGCGTCTTTCTCATCAATAGGAGCCTCCTATGGAAACAACAAGTTGAGTATTAAAAGTAAATAAATAAAAACGATTAACATCGCATGTCGTACTTTTGATTATTAAATGTACCTTCTTTTCCTCAAGAAAGGTATCCAACAGAGGAAGGCTTTTCTTTGAAAACACATAGAAACATGGACACTGAAAAACAAATGCAAGAAGTTATTGTCTCCAAAGTGGTGTAGATGTATACTGTACATGTGGGGCGTCTCATAAGAATACCAGTAAACTTCACATGTATCACGAACATGTCACCTATTAATTAGAGGGTCATCGCATCGGACAGAATAATTGGTAGCCAGTCGTTATTTCAGATTTTTATATTGCTATATGAAATATTATGACAACATGTTTGTACATGTGCTCTTATGTATTTCACTGAGAGCTAAATACTTAAACTCGGTGAAGACCATGAAGCCCCATCTTTGGGGTAGATGCCAAGTGTCTTCTGACGTCTTATGAGCCGGAAACATTAGCCAATCGCTGCAGAGCATCTGCAACCAAAGAGCCGAGCGACTGGTGTCGTCGGGAGTGAACTTACTGCTCTCCTCGACTTTGTCTCGGTAGGAAGAGGCTTCTCCTTCATACAGAGGACGCGGAGATCGCCGTCTACTTCCAATATCCCGTATTTACGAGTGTCTGACAAAGACGCACACAATGCAGAAGTGATTTGCGAGCACGAGCCGTGTTTGAAACTTCGGGGTGAGACTTCCACGAGGTCGTGCCGAGAGCCGAACCTCCTCTACTCACCCTGCTCGTCGCACTGGTACGAGAGCACCAGACAGCTGTCCTCGCTCTTTGCTTGGAGGTCAGAAAACCTCTCTTTTACTTTGCTGAGGCTAAAATCCTCTTTGAAGAGGGTGTCACTGTAACGGATGAAAAAGGGAGTTGTGTGAATCTGGCAGAATCGGGGACATAGTGTCAACTCGGGAGGGAGGAGGGGCACTTACCCCCCAATTATGAGGACATGGTCTTCTACTTCGAAGTGCTTTACTGCAAGTTGCAGGCAGGCGACGGCTCCAAGGCGCCCCTTGGTGGAATAGAGTCAGAGGTATAAAAGAAACAGAAACGTGTGTACAATATGTTGTTGTGATGGTGAAAACGTGCGTTTACATCGTTGCTCGTCGTCCGATCGCTGAGGATCTCGACGTTTGTGAAATGTGACGCCCACTCTTCGAAAGCGGCGAGGTAGACGGCGTTAGTCTGTGGAGAGAAAGTGGGCGCTCGAGTGTTGGAACAGAGTGGGTCAATCATTCTCAGTCCAAGTGTATACCTGCATATTATGGGATGGCCCTGGTCCTTAAGGCAAACAAGTCTGTATTGGCTTAACAAATACATTGGTATGATTACTGCAAAATGTACTAATTCTTATTATTAAATAGAAAAAGTACTCATTATGCAGAATAGCTTATTTTTAGACATTACATTTTAGTCATTACATATGTTATTATTGACTTAACAAATACATTGGTATGATGACGAAAAATTGAATAAAAATAGTAATAATACTTATTATTATTATTAAATTGGAAAAAATACTCATTATGCAGAATGGCTTCTTTTAGACAATACATTTTAGTCATTACATATGATTTTATTATTGGCTTAAATAATAATTAGTACTATTTATTTTATTATATTTTGCGTAAAAAAGTACTCATTATGCAGAATGGCTACTTTTAGACATTACATATGATTTTATTATTGGTGCATTATTAGAGGATAATGTAACATGTCACGGTTCTATGCATCATATTTAATGGCCCTCTGAATACAAGTTTACCGACGACGTTCCGTTACTCACGACGACATAAATGCGGTCCACGCAGTCGGAGGCGGTGAGCGCGCGGACCCAGTGGGATATCAGGGCGCACCGTCCCACCGGCAGCAGCGGCTTGGCGGTCCCAGACAGGTGAGCGAACTTCCCGGTGCTGTCGGCCGCCACGTCCCTCTGGAGCCTGGTCCCGTAGCCGGCGGCGAGAATCACCGCTTTCATTTTACACTCGGAACCGGGAGAAACGACGGTTACTCGCTCAGTGTTACCCGGTAATTCACTTCCTTGGCAGGCAGAATGGGGGGAATATAAAGTATTGGGAAACGGCTACAGACGGACCGAGATCGGACTCTACTCTCGCGATAATCAAGTCTGGCTTCGCGAGACGAGATTTTGAAACACGTCCGGTTGCAATTCTTTCAAAATAAAAAATAGCTTTCTCCGGAGATTTTACAGAATAACAACGTTTCGATTAACCACAGGGGCAGGTGTGCGAGATTAACTGTTTTTAGAATTAACTGTTTTTTTAATTAAATGTTTTTTTGTTTGCATGCGTGAGGCAGATGTGTCGTCGGAGCGGCCTCTCAGGACCCAAGTCGACTCACTAGGAAATACACATTTCCATCGCTTAGCCTCTCTGTCGCGTTCTTTTTATGGGATATTGTTAAAGACTAAACACGGATGACTTTGCTGTGAAATGCACCACCTGTTCGGGAGGCTGTGGTTGAGACGCCGAGGACACTTAGCGAGGACCAGAGTGAAGACAACGTAGGTGACTCTGTTGATGCCTGTTCAATATACTACTAACTTCAATAAATACTTGACAAAACGCTCTTGTTGTGAGTCTGATATGTATGTCATACTTCGTTATCTGACGTCAAGTCGATTTGAGAGCAGTTTCCTCTTCATACAGTGTGCAAATAAAACAGGGACAAGATATGTTGTGTCCTTTTTTAATTTGATTTGGAGGACTTCAATTGCAGTTCTGTCCCCAAGTAATAGTTACAGAGACTGCTTTCTGCTCTCTGGCCACACGGGGGCAGGGTTGAGCCCGTAACGCTCGATAGATGAGGACTAATTGGTTAAGTTTGTGCAACTTGGTTGAAAAGGTGCGCTCACCTTTTTACTCATGCAGCGAAACGCCGTCGGCGAGGAAAACATCGCCGGTGCGCTTTTCTTTCTCCAAATAAGAGCAAAAGAAACAAATATTCTGTGCATGTAAACGTATGTATTGTTACATCATGTTTGGGAATAAAGGAACAGTTTGACATTGTGACATCCCGACTTTCTTATGTTACGTTACATAACGATAGTAAAGTCAACGCTGATGTTCCGTTTAACTGCCCCGTTTGCTGCCGCTTCTCGGAGCGCGGAAACGTGCCTCCAATTGACAATTGCGTATGTTCTCTGCTCCCGTCGACACCCGGACCTAGTTGTTCCTGTTCTCCTTCTCTGCAATAAACTACTGGTCTAAGAACTGTCGCTGCATTTGGGTCCCTGAACTCACCACACCATAACCATGTGGGTACAACCCCAACAAGTGCATTAGAGATCTCTGGGGGTCGCTTACATTTAAACATATTTTAATAAATGGCTGCTATTACATTTGGTTCAACATTGTCGGAGCTACGCTAACGAGTTAGCTGTCAAATGACAACATTGATGCCACTCTCATAATTGATTTGTTGAATATGAAGCTAGCTGCTTAGCTTCATTTAAGAGGAAACAGCTGGCCGCTGAATGCACAGTATGAATGTATTCAGTGGATACCTCCATCTTTAATTATAAACTGTACACACAGAATTTACTCTAAACCCTCATTTGCATATTCCGTAACGGGTCACCTTAGACCAACAATTAAGAAACGGTCACCTTAGACCAGGCATGTCCAAAGTCCGGCCCGCGGTCAGATTTCATACGGCCCGCAGATTCGGTCTTATAATGTGTTAGTTATGGCTCGCTATCTCTGTCAGAATAAATAAATACAAATGTAAACATGTAATTCCTCATTTCACCACACGGTGGCAGCACCGTTCTCAATGGGCGTTCACACCAAACGCGTCGCCGGCAGAGCATCTCAACGCTGATTGGCCGGCCAGTTGAGAAACTCGCCGGCCAATCAGCGTTGAGATGCTCCGCCAGTTTGTGCTGCTGCTCTCGTAGGGCTGGAAGCGGAGTCGGTGAAATTCCCCGAGCTGTGTGAGCCTACGGGTGATGTTATGAACCCAGACACCAGGGCGTTAGATGTTCCGACGTTTATGGGATGTCCACAACAAGTGGATACCTCCATGTTCATTTATAAACTGTACACACAGAATTTACTCTAAACCCTCATTTGCATCATTCGGAACACTGTGACGTCACAGACTGTGACTTCATAGAACCCGTCATAAAAGGCACAATAGAACGCTCGGTGCCAGCTCCCATATATAAACTCCAGCCTTCCAGCAACAAACACTATTTTTGTTAGAAAAGTCTTCATCAGTCTTCAGGTGTAATGGGGAAAGTATTAGGAAAACACTTCTACGCTGAGGAGGACATCGTCCCTGGAGGAAGGAATAGAGAAGAATCACAAGATGGGGAAAGCCCACAGAGCAGGCACCTGGACCCCAACCCCTGTGAAGATGAGTTGCCGTCCAGCTCCGTCCCTGGGCAAAAAAAGAGGAAAAGAATAGAAGATGGGGAAAGCGTACAGAGGGAGAAAAGCAGGAGACTGGACCTCATCCTGGACCCCATCCCCCGTGAAGATGAGTTGCCGTCCAGCTCCGTCCCTGGGCAAAAAAAGAGGAAAAGAATAGAAGATGGGGAAAGCGTACAGAGGGAGAAAAACAGGAGACTGGACCCCATCTCCTGTGAGGATGAGTTGCCGTCGACCTCAGAGGACACTGGTAAGCTATATCCCCATATTTTAACTATTATTCTGCTATAAATGGTTTAAGAGACATCGAATGATCGTCTTGTGTTTTTGTCCTCGTTCGTGTTGTGAACATCAGTAAATTCATGTTGTGATGTTTTTTCTCTCATCTCTAGAAAGCAGAAACCCACCCGAGGCGGCTCAGAGCGAGAGAAGCGCCGATGATGGACCGGTTCTAGACTCGTCAGCCATGTTTAAGGCCAAGTACCGGCAGCAGAAGAAACTTGGCGAAGGAGGATGTGGATGCGTGTATGCTGGCTATCGTAGAGAGGATAATCTTCCTGTAAGTTTTTCACATGTTCTTTCACACACATACAGACACACACAGAGTACGGTCAGGAAGTGTAACCAAAAAGTCTTGTTTGTATCTCCCTTAGGTCGCTATTAAGCATATTACCATAGACGAAAATCTCCTCCTTCACGAAGACACTGATGGGCTCCATATCCCCATGGAGGTCGCTGTGCTAAGGAAACTAGAGGCCGAATCAGAGCGGCATTCAGCACACGTTGACCTGCTGGACTGGTACATTGTGGACGAGGAGCTGATCCTGGTGCTGGAGAGACCGATGCCGGCCGTAGACCTCTCCAACTACATTGAATCCAAAGGAGGCCACTTGAAAGAAAAGGAAGCTAAGGTAAGCTGCTGTAGTCATCTCAGAGTCTCAGCCATGAAAACATGTCCAAGCATCCTCTCTGATCCCTCAACTCTCTCTTTTTTGTCTTTCAGGTTATAATTAAGCAGTTGGTGAGTGTAGCCATTGACCTGCAGGAGAAACACATTTTCCACCGGGACATCAAGCCGGAAAATCTCCTTATTGAGACCTGCATGAAGGCGCCGCGAGTTCGCGTCATCGACTTCGGTCTGAGCTGCTTCGCCGAAGAAGACGACGCCTTTGACACCTTTTATGGTAAGAAGTCCAATTTTACTCCTGCTCTTTATTAACTTTACCCATCGGGGACTTTTACATTGAAACAAAGCTCTTCCTCGTCCTCAATGTCTTTTTATTATGTCTGTATATTTTAGGTACTCACATCCCCCCAGAGTGGTCCAGTCGGGAGGAGTACAAAGCGGGACCCTCGACAGTATACCAGATCGGAATGGTCCTGTTCTTCATGCGACACAAGGCGGCATCTACACCGGAGATGACCTTTCAGGAGCTGAATGAGACCAGTTGGCTTTCCAAAGGTAAGAAAAACATAAACACAAAAATCTGTTCATTTGAGTTCACGTTGCGATGGATCACATGACCTCACCCATTCTTCTCCTTTCTCTACAGATGGCAAAGATTTCTTTGAGGCGTCCTTATGTGCGGACCCGGATATTCGTTTCACTCTGTACCAGCTGAAGCATCACCCGTGGCTGAGATAGCATCACACACACAAACACACGCACACACGTCTTCATTTATTTATTCCTCATACGTCTGCCAATCAATTTTTACCCGCTGTCATCGTAACACCAGCCGCGCAGATCAGCTGGTCCACTCTATTCAATAAGCACAAGGAAACAATGATATGGTTAGCCTATCATCTTGCTGCTGTCTTATTTAAATATGACTGTCTCTCTACCGTCAGTTCATTCATGTTGCTTTTACGCACAATTCAAGGTGAAGACAATAATCAGAACGTCGCATCCGGATCTTCTCCTCGATATAATATAAATATGGCCAGGAGCCGAGGCGCTGCCCAAACCGTGAGATTGTTCAATCTCTTGCATTTCCCTGTTGGACAGGAGAAACATTATCGTAAATCCATTAATAGCAGCGGGCCTCAAATAATCTTGCTAATATAAAGGGCTGGTCCCATCATTTCAAGTCAAGATGACTAAAAAGATCTGATCAATACACGATTCAGCCAATCACGTATTCAGCTAATTATAATATAAATATGGCAGACTGCGGCCAGGAGCCGACTTGAGTTTCCTGAAGCACGATGACGGCAACAGACCAGCATCGATGTTTCTTAATGCTCATTTATTGCTCAGCTCTTTCAGGCTGTTTGTGTGCAGCAGAAAGCGTGACGGCGCTCTTTAACCTGCCGTGTTCTGCTGCAGGAGCGCGCACACGCAGCCCCGATGGTACGAAGCGTTACAGCGGTCTTTAATATAATTTATAATTCATAATACTCGGCGGGCCGGATCAAAACGTCATCCGTCATTTCCAGTCAATATGATTTAAAAGATCTGATCAATATACAATTCAGCCAATCACGTATTCAGCTAATTATAATATGAATATAGGCAGACTGCGGCCAGGAGCCGAGGCGCTGCCCAAACCGTAAGATTGTTCAATCTCTGGCATTTCCCTGTTGGACAGGAGAAACATTACCGTACATCCCATAATGTCGTCGGGCCTCAAATAATCTCTACTATAAAGGGCCGGACCATCAGAACAGTTTCTCAAGCAGCTGAAAGAGGCAGCCAGTGGATCTGGATCAAACAGAAGGACCCTTGCTGGGCTATAACTTCATGACCCCCCCACCCCCACAGGGGAACCCAATTCAGATCCCTCCAACTTGAGGAGGGCATATGAGGTATGCGGTCAGTTGTAGGGCTGGCTCAGGGAAGTGGACGCCCCTGCCTTGCATAGTCCCGTGGGAAATCTTAATTGGGCATGGGACACAAGCTAAGGCTTGATCACCCTTTAGCTGGCCACCTTTGTTGAGGGTGTTTAGTGATTAAAGGCCGAAACACCCACTAAGGCACTATTCGAAGGCACACTACTGAGGATGTGTCCCAAAATTGACATCTTAACCCAGTTTAAGAAATAAACCTCCCATGCCACTCTGTCAACATCACGGCAAAGCTCATGTGAGTGCATACCATCTATTGGCACAATGGACAGTTTTAACATCTTGTCCCGTGTTTTTCGATTCTAAGCTTTTATAACTACGGTCTTTTGATTTGACCAAAATTATAAACTGATCTGATTAAGAACATAGATTGCGGCAAAAACTCGTACGGTAATAATAATAATAAACGTTTTAAGAACAATAGGTTCTCAATACCACAAATACAATACTGGTATATTTATCTATAGTAGTAATAAATAAAACATCTGTATGGTTCCCTTTTTACCATTTTGTTCATGCCCAGCCTTTTGAACACTTAACAATTGGCATTAATATTAGTAATAATACAGCAAGATAATAATGAAAACGGTCTCCCCTTGCAGTCAATGCGTGCAGACAGCATGACATGGAGTTGTTTGATGGAGCCTTTAAGCTTTTATAAACGTCTTTTGATTTGACCAAAATTATAAACTGATCTGATTAAAAACATAGATTGCGGTAAAAACTTGTATGGTAATAATAATAATAATAAACGTTTTAAGAACAATCGGTCCTCAATACCACAAATATTATACTGGTATATTTATCTATAATAGTAATACATAATATTCCTCCTCACTGTCTTTTTATTATGTCTGTATATTTTAGGTACCCACGTCCCCCCAGAGTTGCATGCATGTGGACCCGGATCAGCGTTTCACCCTGGAGCAACTGAGGAATCACCCGTGGCTGAGATAGTATCACACCACACACACACACGTCTTAATTTACATTTAAACATAAACTACACTATAGATAGATAGCTGTTTTAATTTGACTCACATTATATTATTTATGTTCTAACAATTGTCTTATTTTTCAGATCCAGGCACAGGCCCATCCGTCCGAGGAGAGGGGATCTCTCTTTGAATTGCCTCTTCCGAGATTTCTTCCCATTTTGGGGAGTTTTTTTCTCGTTTTCTTAGAGAGCTCGGGATGGGTCAGGAGCTGCTGCTGCTGCTGCTGCTTTGAAAATAATAAAATTTTATTTAAAAAATTAATCTTTTCTTTCATTTTTTACTTTAATATGATTTTTAATCCTGTTGTCAATAAACCTGGAATTTCGGTGTCAAAAAGTCAAATATTGCTGGTGAGCCCAGAGCCACAGCTAATCTCAGATATTTCCAGATATTTCTTATTTCTTAGAAATTGTACATCATGGACTTTATCAAAATGTTAAATTCATATCAAGCCATTTTTCTGCTGACAGGATAAGTTGTTGCTGCATAAAATAACAAAAGAAACGGTCACATTAGACCAAGAATTAAGAAACGGGTCCTTGGACCAAGAATTAAGAAACGGTCACGTTAGACCAGCAGATACGAAACGGGTCCTTAGACCAAGAATTAAGAAACGGTCACGTTAGACCAGAAAATAACCGGGAATTAGGAAAAGGTCACGTTAGACCAGGTGGTACGAAGGCCTAACATACACCATGTATCCGATGTTGGTCTTCGTCACAACCGTCGTTTGTTGCGGGAGTAGCAGGAGCTTCCATTTCTGCTTCCATCATGAAATCAGTCATCTACTCATGTAGCTAGTCGCTAGCTAAGTTAGCATCCTGGGCATCACTGGGAATCAAAAATAAAGGCGGCTTTGAGAGCACTGACTTGATTAACCAATGATTTAACTTCAAGCTAGCACCACTGATTCAACCTGCTCGCTTGGAGTCTGAGTTCCACCACAGTCCTCGACGTTGGTCTCATGGTTCATTTTTTTATAAAGATATATTTGATTTTGTGGCGAGTAACAAAGGTTTCAGGGGAAATATATTAGAGTAAAAGTATCAGTTTTCTTTGCAAAATGTAGTAACGTAACTTCGTTACTGTACACAACTGGAATAGAGACTGGAAATAAGAAACATTCACATTAGACCAGGAAATATGAAACGGTCACGTTAGACCAGGAAATAAGAATCGGTCACGTTAGACCAGGAAATAAGAAACAGTCACATTTGTTACCGAAAAGACACAACAATAGCATGTGTCAAATAAAACAAATAATGCAGTTAAGTTATTATAAGTATCATAACCTCAGCGAAACGTTTACATTTGACCTCATCTGTTTTCCAGCTTCTCAACCCAAATTTCATCCAGGAAGGTAAGAGACACACAAGGTCATCAAATACGCAAGTTTTAGATTATTCAGACAATGCAGTTTTTTAAAAAAAATGCTGGTGTGGCACCCTGGACATGTTAAGGGATAACATTGTTGTCAGAATTGTTGTTTTATATTGTGTTAGTACCTTGTCCATGCCATCCTTATTTTATGGTTATTATAATTTAAAACGCTTTGTGTTCCAATTTAGAACTAACCTGTTTCACCCAACGCAGCTGCAGGGCGATGCTCATGTTCGCCAACAGGTGGCAGTAGCGGGTTTTAGCATGATTGGTGCGGTAATTCTTGTCTAAAAGCAAGCAAGTTAGACCAGCGGCACACAGACAGTTAACTTGTGACGCAGTTGTTAATAGACTGTCTAGGTGTGTTCACAGGTGAGAGAAGTACACACGCGCCACATGGATTCATGTTTCGCTTGCTTTTGCAGTGCTATGTTGTGATAGTTATTAGCTAAGTGTTTAGGACTGAAAGAGAAGACGGCTAACTAAGGCTAGCGCAATTAGCTAAATGATGCTAATCGCGAGCTAGCGTTTTAGCGCCATTGTAGCATCAGTAACCTGGCCTGAGAATTGCATTGTCCCATGTAATATTCCATACATGTTGTGTCCAGTGACAGATGTAAACAGTTGTGTGTGTGTGTGTGAGCATGTATAGTTTCAGGTTGTCTGTTCACAATTAATGTAATTCTTGTCAAAAAGCAAGCAAGTTAGACCAGCGGCACACAGACAGTTAAGTTGTGACGCAGTTGTTAATAGACTGTCTTGGTGTGTTCACAGGCAATAAAAGCATCTGAAATACTGAATAGCAACTGTCATCCTTCCGTGTGTAACACTGTAATACCCATTTTGGCCACAAGAGGCTGACGTGAACCATTCCAGGCGAAATATTCAGACAAGTGAGTTTCAGTTACACGTTTTGCTCAAACCCAATACATGTACCTTGTGTTTTGAGTGTATGGAGAAGATTAAAACTCACCTGGATGAAAACATGAATGATTTTTTTTAGGATGATATGAGTATGACAACAACAAACAAACAAACAAAGATATTCTGCCTCGCCTGCAGTGGCTCCAGAGTTCCTCGTCGCTCTGTCGGACGTGGTGTGTGCGTTCGGGGAGACTGTGGTCCTCTGCTGTAAAGTGTGTGGACGACCCAAACCCTCCGTCACCCTGAAGGGCCCCGACCAGAACCCCGTGACCAGCAACAACCGCTTCACCATCGACATCAGGTAACGGCAACGCCCACGTGGGTGAAGCCTCCTTCACATCGCCTTCTTCCACTTCCTACTCATTTTTCCTCCTCCTCCTCCTCTCCAGGGACACAGGCGACATCTTGTTGAAGATCTGCAATCTGATGCCTCAGGACACCGGCATCTACACCTGCGTAGCCGTTAACGACCACGGCTCCGCCTCCTCCTCCGCCTCCATTAAAGTGCAAGGTGACGGTCACGGATTAAAAGGAGCATTTCACCTTAGTCAGCGCTAGATTAGTTTTTCTCAGATGGGTATATATTTATATATATATTTATATAAATATATATATATATATATATATATATATATATCTCTCTCTCTCACACACACACACACACACATACACACACACACGGACATTACATTGACTTAAATTCATGTTCAGGAGACGTTAAACTAAGTGTTGACTCTAAAATGTAATGATTTACTTTATCTGTCCCCGTGAGGAAGGCCAGTCCCCACAATGTTAACCGATTTATGGCCCCACAAGTCATGAAAACACATGTGGAGAACATGGTTAGCTAAACAGCTAATCTTAATAATACAAACTATTTATAGATCAAAGCCGCTCACAGTAAAGTCATATCCACAGTTTATTAGACTAAACTAAAAGTCGA
>NC_046986.1:5844926-5877843 GCF_009769545.1 Cyclopterus lumpus
GTATATAACAATATAATGATGAGTTAATTACATAGATATTGCTCACAAGTCCAAACTCAGGTAAAGCAGAGGGCCGGGCGGAAAATAAAGGGTGCGATTTCATGAGCTCTCCATCTATGATGTCATACAGATAACCACCACTTGTGTATTTTTGCAGCTGATCTATCATTTCTAAAACTTTTGGATGGGACAATAACTGTTCTAAACTTTTAATCAGAGGTACGTAATGAAAACATGTTGTTATTGTGGAGAGGACCCTTTTTGTCCCTTTTTTCTGCAAGCAGGCAGTATACCCAACAGAAACCTCCTCTGACTCCACAAAATTGAAATGTTCCTTAATCACGTTGTCCTGCCTGTATGTTGTTGCAAGAGAGGAAAATGGATCCTCAATCCGGTCGAATACTGCCATTGCTTCCTTTTCAAGTTCACTTCCTTGATGTTGCTGGAATACAGTTTGTAGCTGACTCCTCAGATTAGTCACCAACAGGGCTTGATATTGCTGCATTGCTGCCACAACATCATTCACACCTCTCTGAAAAAACAAGCAAATTAAATCCAAACAGTCCAGTTTTAAAATTGTTTAGCACACAATCTCTTTTATAAATAATAAAAAATATTAATAAGAGTAGCATCAATACAATGATGCTTTTCAACGAATTGATAAGGCATTATTAAAATTAAATTCAAAATATGAAATTATCCTAACTAGATAGCAGAGAGCAAATACAAGGCATTATTAAAAATGAAATCTCATGGAGATACAAGTTAAGTTGCAGCTAAGGGAGACTAAATAACTGTAAACTGACTTGGATTTGACATGCAGATCATCAACAGAGCCACAGATGAAAGGAATGTAATAATGTTGTATGTAGACAAACCTGTGAAAGATGGTGTTTTTCTCTTGCAGTCAACATAATAGCAGTAGCTTGTCTGGTCAGAGTGTTACGCCTGATGTCATCCTTAAAAAAAAGAACGTATAATAAAACACACTGTTGCCACAAACACTGATATGCAGTGATAAAATAGCATGTTATGACAATCCAGTTGAGATTTGTTTTGAAATGGTGAGACATAAAAAGATTGATAATAAAGCTTAGCTGTGTACTGAAGGAAACAACAGACTTACCTCTGACTGACATGATGCAGAAGAGTCTACAGCAGGACATGACCCAACAGTCATTACATCTTGCGCCCTGTTGTCCACCACTGCTTCATCCGTTTGATGCTCTCTCAGCTGGCCTGTATGCCCACGCATTCACCGCTGAAGAGGCTTCCGGGCCTGCTGTTGACCTCTCTCTCCGTGAGTTGCTGCTGCCACTTTCCAGGTGTTCGTGGTGGTTTCTTCTAATGTGATACCATAGCGAGTTGTAGACTCGATAATCTATGGTGCATCCATCAATTCCACAAACAACGCGAAAATCTGGACTGCGACTATGAGCAGTATTAATATGACTCAATAAAGATTTGAGAGTGAGAGCCACGAACACAAAGCAAATAACACAGCGCCAAATCATTTCCCCCGTTTTTAGCTAGCAGTTAGCTAGCAGTTAGCTAGCAGTTAGCTAGCAGTTAGCTAGCAGTTAGCTAGCAGTTAGCTAGCAGTTAGCTAGCAGTTAGCTAGCAGTTAGCTAGCAGTTAGCTAGCAGTTAGCTAGCAGTTAGCTAGCAGTTAGCTAGCAGTTAGCTAGCAGTTAGCTAGCAGTTAGCTAGCTGGAGTCCGACCTGCGTTTGCCCCTGCTCTGTCTGACCCGTCTGAACCATGACCTGGAACGTACCATAATTCAGTGTCTTATGACGGCAAAAACGACTTACCATTTATCAATTATCAAATGAGTGTGACTCGATTTTAATCATTATAAAGTAATATGAACTTATTTAGATGAATATAATTTGTATAAATGCAAAATAAACTCATTTAGGCGGAGTGCCCACCCCCGCTCCCTCTTGGAAGATGGTGCAATCCACCCTGTCGCGCTTCTTTTTTTTTGGAGTCCGTTGCAATTTTAATGAACTAGGCCTATGCAGCAGCTATTCCGGAGGTCACCTGCTGCTGCTCGACATTTATGTCAAAAGATGGACAAACTGGACGAGGTTGCAATCGCCACACTCAGAGGTATGCTACAGGGGTTACTTTTATGTTGTGCTGCCGTTGTTTAGCTACCTATCTTAATGATTTGCTAATGGGCTAAAGTTTAGCAGCTAGCTAATCTACATCAAAAAAACGTCTGGTGTTGCATTATGATTCCCATCTAGAAATAGGTTCAGTCTAATTAAGCTTTGGTTCCATTTTGTAAATGCTGAAAAAACAGCAACACCTGGTTGTAAAACATTACGGGTTAATTGATTAAGCAGTGCACATGCCCAGGCAGGAGCCGGAGCCATTGGAAGCTCTTTTGCGTGCACAGGACCCGGTTCAAGGCTCCTGAGTTTAATCTGTATGCTAACGCCTTTGTTTAAAGGTGCCATTTGTGGTGCCAATTGTCCATCAAGCTTTACAAAATATATTAACTGACGTGAAATGTGAATGCATTGTATCTAGCAAGGCTCTATTGTCACTCTTACTGTAGTTTGCATGGCTTCAACATTAACATTAATTTATAAATGCTGTCAAATTCACTCACTGCTCTTGAAGTAAAAATAGGAAACATTTGTAAAATGTCCAAACAGTGCTTATTGTACAAGGGGTGTTGGCAAAATGTCCTCACCTGCTATGTTAAAATCTGAGGGAATTCAATGATAACCTTTGTTTCTTGGCCCTGACTAACTGTTCTATATTCCAGCTGCTAATATTGGAGAAGACTTACTCCCCTCGCTTTCCCGAGACGACATCAAAGACCTCTTTCCTGGTCCTGAAAATTTCTTGAGGCGGCGGGCTATATGGCTTTTTTGTAAATAAAGATGAAAAGGTCAGGTTTGTCTTTCACAGTGCAACACAACTGTTTAACAGTACAACATTTTTCCAATATCACAGTTTAAATCTGGTTCATATACATAAATATGTCATTAGTTTAGACATGTCTGCTTTGAGTCCATTTCAACAGTGGATATTAAATAAAAATGTTTTTTTAATCCCCCAAATTATAATGCTTAAACTAACAAGTAAGAACATACTATGACAAAGTTACACAATAAATGTTTGTAAATGTGTTTTAGGTGGATACTGCTCCCGAAATTCAGCAATCACCCCCCACTGGAGGCAGTGACTTTTCAAAAGAGGAGGCCAATACTTCTAAATGTGTGACTATGTCAAACCCAGAATACATAGTCTTCACAGACAGTGAGCTTGAACAGGTGCGACGCTCCTACTTTGAACAGAAACGGCTGGGGACCGAGCACAATGTGACCCTATCCAAGGAGCTCTTCTGCCGACTCATAAGAAACACTATGAATAACATGATCTCCATCGCAAGAGCCATAGAGGACTCCAGATACCCCACCAAACATGAGGTGAATGCCATGGCAAAGCAACTGGTGGATTACTATCCAATGATAAAAGACGGGTCATCAAACAATGAGTGGGTGAGTAGATTTTGTTAATTTTGCTTGTTGCTGGTATGTGTTAATACTGAGATTTATGTTCAAACAGTGCGAAATCGTGACAGAAAGTTCAAATGGAGCAAGACATTGCCGAAAGCTATAATTAGAATATAAGAAAGTTTGAGCCTATTGTCTTTTTTTTCAATGTTAACTATGTATGCCTCGCAGGAGCATGTTGCCAAAAAGCTCATGAAGAGACTCTCAAATGTCAGAAGTCCAAAGAAGGCCAAAGGTCCTCCTTCCAAGAAACCACGACAAGAAGTCAGTTCAGATGTTGCAACTACTGACTATGACGAAGATTCCAGTACATCCACCATTATTCTGGAATGGTCACCTGTTAGTCCCATGGGCATCCCAGTAGATCTGTCACCTAGAACCAGCACCCCAGCGCAGAACAACAATGGTGAAGATTGTATGTATTACATTTAATTTGTCAGTTTTACTTGTTAGTTTGGAAATCTCATGTCCCCTTTCCACCATAACATTCCTGTAATGTCTTCAGCTTGTTCAGTTGACATCATGGACAGCCAGAAAATCCAAGCAAGACACTACAAGACCCTCCAAGAAATGTACACGTCCAAAAAGCCAAACAAAGCTGCGGTAACTCATTTGCTGAACATGGAATTTTAGTCTCGAAGACGCTTCATCACCTCTGATGTTTTAAAGGAGCAAGACAGAGCAACAAAGATTCTAGAGGCTTACCCTTGTTTCAGAGAACTGGATCATGTAAGTAATGTTGTTGGTTTTTTTTGAAGAAGAATTCATCAGAATGTACTTTTTTTTTTTATTTATTTATTTATTTTTTAAATTATTTATCTGAATCTATTTTTCAGGTGTTGGATGAGCTGCAGCGAATCATCCAACCGACCAACTCCCAGTCCTAGCGGTGAGATTTACAGACTTACTGAAACATTTCTTAATATGTTACAGTTTTTCAGGCATACATTTTATGTTAGGTTTAGTTACTTTGAGATAAACTTTTATCATTTCAAAAGCTCCAAAGGGGAAGTGTTTTCCATAGTGTACTTAATGTAGTACTAACATCATTGGAACTAGCTGTGCATTCAGCATTTGCAGTGGGCTTAATGCTGAGGGGTTACTATGACTGTGTGTTTTAAAGTACAATATGATTTCACTAATGTCCTAGTCCTGTCCTGTCCAAGTTTATGTTACTTGCAATGTTTTTTCTAATCTTCTTGATTTATTTGTGTCATCTAGACTTCCGAGGATCCTAATGGTTTCATGCAGCAGCGACCCCTATCTTCTCCGGTTCTGCTCGTTTCTGAGGACAACTGCATGATCGCCTTCGGAAAAACACCTGTGACCACCTTCACCATGGACAGACTTAATGAGGGACTTCTCTACGTCATGGCATATTACTATGCCCTGCACATGACCTACCCCAAGTGCATTTCTACACTACTGTCAGTACTGCAGACAGAGGTACTTCAAGATTCAATTCATGAGCAGGATTTGACCCCTCACTACACAAAAGCAATGGGTGAGTGGAAGTCATTCAGTGAGTGAGTCCCTTTGTCCATCACTCTGCCCCACTCTTCCTGTTGCAAGACTTTCAAAAAAAGTTGATGTTCTGTTTTAAAAAAAAAGTTCATCACAGTTAGGCACATTTGTTGGTGAGATTGAAAACCTTTCCTGTGGGATAATATGCAACATGGTGTTTATTGCTGTAGTATGCTGCTACAATAACTGATGGGTTTTTTTGATAGTGGGGTTTAAATCAAAACTGGCTTTTCAATCTGTTAGATTATGATAGCTCTGGAATGTGGAAGTCGTCCTTTTTTGGATGTTGAGTTAAGCAATTGTATTGCAAAGTTAATAAAAAAATATTAAATGAGAAAGTTTTGGTGTCTTGATTTAAGACAACATTACTTATATTTGTTATGCTGTTTTAAGAAATGATGTCTTATTTTAACTACTTTTATGCTCATTATCAATCCCAGATTAAGGTGTCAAATCTTGAATTTAATTTAGTCAAGAGACTTAAATTCTAATTTTAAGTAACTTACTATTAAACTAGGGTTTTTTCATTGCTTGTTTTAGAAGAATTCGGCTTAATTTAAGATTTTGCCTTCCAGCACCTCTACAGCTCACTAGTTAACACTTTATATCTTATTTGTTTAACCCTCTGGAGTCGATATTTTTCGTTGTTTATGCAACGGTTATATTCATATCTTCGTGGTAAAACGGCACAGAAATATGAGCCAAGAGCTTGGACGTGACGTTTGTGTCGAGCTCCGCCCTTCAACATAATTTGTGGAATCGTGTGTCCGTCAATATTTTGTGCGAATGAATTTTTAATAAATCAGCTTTAGGGCCAAATTACCTCTTTACACTGTGCCTAAAGACAATATTGCTTCATTATATAGATAGCTGCAATTTTTGATTGTATAACATATGTGTATGTATCAAATGCAAGTGCCTTTTTAAAAAGGTGAATTTAAGAAATTCATAAAAGAGTACATTTTATTAGTTTGGAGTAAAGCCAGCCAGAATCAGTATTAAGTATTGTATGCTTATACACATAGTATGGTATGCATTGTATAAATGTATTCAGTGGACACCTCCATTTTTACTTATAAACTGTACACACAGAATTTACTCTAAACCCTCATTTGCATATTCCGGAACACGGTGATGTCACAGACTGTGGCCTCATGGAACCCTTCATCAAAGGCACAGCCATAGAACTCAGTGGCAGCTCCCCTATATATACCTTATTAATATTATTAGTATATGATATTGCCTTACAGGAACAAGCACTATCTTTGTTAGAAAAGTCTTCAGCAGTCTTCAGGTGTAATGTCTAAAGTATTAGGAAAGCTCTTCAAAGCTGAGGAGAAGGACGTCGTCCCTGGAGAAGGGAATACAGCAGTAATGCAAGATGAGGAAAGCCCACAGAGGGGGGACAGCAGGAGACTGGACCCCATCCTGGACCTCATCCCCCGTAAAGATGAGTTGACTTCCAGTTCAGAGGACATTAGTGTCGTCCCTGGAGGACTAAAGAGGAAAAGAACAGAAGATGGGGAAATCCTACAAAGGGAGAAAAGCAGGAGACTGGACCCCATCCCGGACCCCATCCTGGACCTCATCCTGGACCCCATGCTGGACCCCATCCTGGACCTCATCCCCTGTGAATATGAGTTTCCGTCCACCTCAGAGGACATTAGTGTCGTCCCTGGAGGACTAAAGAGGAAACGAACAGAAGATGGGGAAATCCTACAAAGGGAGAAAAGCAGGAGACTGGACCCCAAGCTGGACCCCATCCTCTGTAACGATGAGTTGCCGTCCACCTCAGAGGACACTGGTAAGCTATACCCCCATATTTGAACTATTATTCTGCTATAAATGGTTTAAGAGACATCGAATGATCGTCATGTGTTGTTGTCCTTGTTCGTGTTGTGATTGTCAGTAAATTCATGTTGTGATGTTTTTTCTCTCATCTCTAGAAAGCAGAAACCCACCCGAGGCGGCTCTGAGCGCGAGAAGCGCCGATGATGGACCGGTTCAGAAGGACGACCTAGTTCCAGACCCGTCAGCCATGTTTAAGGCCAAGTACCAGCAGCAGGAGAAACTTGGCGAAGGAGGATATGGATGCGTGTATGCTGGCTATCGCAGAGAGGATAATCTTCCTGTAAGTTTTTCACATGTTCTTTCACACACATACATACACACACACACACAGTACGGTCAGGAAGTGTAACCAAAAAGTCTTGTTTGTATCACCCCTAGGTCGCCATGAAGCATATTATGATAGACGAAGAGCTCCTCTTTCACGAAGACAGTGATGGGCTCCAGATCCCCATGGAGGTTGCTGTCCTAAGGAAGCTAGAGGCCCAATCAGAGCAGCATTCAGCATCCATTGACCTACTGGACTGGTATGTTGTGGACCAGGAGCTGATCCTGGTGCTGGAGAGACCGATGCCGGCCGTAGACCTCTTCGACTACATTCAAGACAAAGGAGGCTACTTGAAGGAAAAGGAAGCTAAGGTAAGCTGCTGTAGTCATCTCAGTCACAACCATGAAAACATGTCCAAGCATCCTCCTCTCTGACCCCTCAACTCTCTTTTTTGTCTTTCAGATTATAATGAAGCAGTTGGTGGATGCAGCCATTGACCTCCAGGAGAAGCACATTTTCCACCGGGACATCAAGACGGAAAATCTCCTTATTGAGACCGGCATGAAGTTGCCACGAGTTCGCGTCATCGACTTCGGTCTGAGCTGCTTCAGCGAAGAAGACGACGTCTATAGCACCTTCTATGGTAAGAAGTCCAGTTTTACTCCTGCTCTTTATTAACTTCACCCATCGGTGACTTTTACATTGAAACAAAGCTCTTCCTCCTCCTCACTCTCTTTTCATTATGTCTTTATATTTTAGGTACTGACGTCCCCCCAGAGTGGGCCAGTCGGCAGGAATACAAAGCCGGACCCACGACAGTATTCCAGATAGGAATGGTCCTGTTCTACATGCGAAAAAAGGTGTCATTTAGACCGGGGATGACCTTTGTGAAGCTGAATGAGACCAAGTGGCTTTCCAAAAGTAAGAAAAACATAAACACAAAAATCTGTTCATTTGAGTTCACGTTGCGATGGATCACATGACCTCACCCATTCTTCTCCTTTCTCTACAGATGGCAAAGATTTCTTTAAGGCGTGTATATGTGAGGACCCGGATACTCGTTTCACCCTGGACCAGCTGAAGCATCACCGGTGGCTGAGATAGTATCACACACACACACATGCATGTCATAATTTACATTTAATCCCTTTAGCCCTCCATTTATTTATATATGGGCAGACTGGCCAGGAGCCGAGGCGCTGCCCAAACCGTGACATTGTTCAAAATCTGGCATTTCCCTGTTGGACGGGAGAAACATTACCTTAAATACCATAATAGCTGCGGGCCTCAAATAATCTCTACTATAAAGGGCCGGTCCCGTCATTTCAAGTCAAGATGACTAAAAATATCTGATCAATACACGATTCGGTACATATCTGATCAATACACGATGCTAATTATTATAAAATATGGGCAGACTGCGGCCAGGAGCCGACTTGAGTTTCCTGAAGCACGATGACGGCAACAGACCAGCATCGATGTTTCTTAATGCTCATTTATTGCTCAGCTCTTTCAGGCTGTTTGTGTGCAGCAGAAAGCGTGACGGCGCTCTTTAACCTGCCGTGTTCTGCTGCAGGAGCGCGCACACGCAGCCCCGAGGGTACGAAGCGTTACAGCGGTCTTTACTATAATTTATAATTCATAATACTCGGCGGGCCGGATCAAAACGTCATCCGTCATTTCCAGTCAATATGACTCAAAAGATCTGATCAATACACGATGCAGCCAATCACGTATTCAGCTAATTATAATATGAATATAGGCAGACTGCGGCCAGGAGCCGAGGCGCTGCCCAAACCGTAAGATTGTTCAATATCTGGCATTTCCCTGTTGGACAGGAGAAACATTACCGTACATCCCATAATAGCAGCGGGCCTCAAATAATCTCTACTATAAAGGGCCGGTCCCGTCATTTCATGTCAAGATGACTCAAAAGATCTGAACAACATACCTTTTAAGCTTTTATAACGACGGTCTTTTGATTTGACCAAAATTATAAACTGATCTGATTAAGAACATAGATTGCGGCAAAAAAACTTGTACGGTAATAATAATAATAAACGTTTTAAGAACAATAGGTTCTCAATACCACAAATACGATACTGGTATATTTATCTATAGTAGTAATAAATAAAACATCTGTATGGTTCCCTTTTTACCATTTTGCTCTGATTGCGCGCTATTTTAATTAAGCATCGATACAAAAAATATGCAAAATCGTATTGTTTTTAACGTACGGGTACCGCGGTACCATTTTAGTGTCGATGCACCGTGCAAAACATTACAGCAGTAGATGTTGCAGGCCGACATCCAAGCTGACCCTAACAATGAAGACGCTGTTGACATCTCAACACTGATTGACCAATCACGTATTCAGCTAATTATAATATAAATATGGCAGACTGCGGCCAGGAGCCGAAGCGCTGCCCAAACCGTGACATTGTTCAATCTCTGGCATTTTCCTGTTGGACAGGAGAAACATTACCATAAATCCCATAATGCCGTAGGGCCTCAAATAATCTCTACTATAAAGGGCCGGACCATCAGAGCAGTTTCTCAAGCAGCTGAAAGAGGCAGCCAGTGGATCTGGATCAAACGGAAGGACCCTTGCTGGGCTATAACTTCATGACCCCCCCACCCCCACAGGGGAACCCAATTCAGATCCCTCCAACTTGAGGAGGGCATATGAGGTATGCGGTCAGCTGTAGGGCTGGCTCAGGGAAGTGGACGCCCCTGCCTTGCATAGTCCCGTGGGAAATCTTAATTGGGCATGGGACACAAGCTAAGGCTTGATCACCCTTTAGCTGGCCACCTTTGTTGAGGGTGTTTAGTGATTAAAGGCCGAAACACCCAAGAACAATCGGTTCTCAATACCACAAATATGATACTGGTATATTTATCTATAATAGTAATACATAATATTCCTCCTCACTGTCTTTTTATTATGTCTGTATATTTTAGGTACCCACGTCCCCCCAGAGTTTCATACATGTGGATCCAGATTAGCGTTTCACCCTGGAGCAACTGAGGAATCACCCGTGGCTGAGATAGTATCACACCACACACACACACGTCTTAATTTACATTTAAACATAAACTACACTATAGATAGATAGCTGTTTTAATTTGACTCACATTATATTATTTATGTTCTAACAATTGTCTTATTTTTCAGATCCAGGCACAGGCCCATCCGTCTGAGAAGAGGGGATCTCTCTTTGAATTGCCTCTTCCGAGATTTCTTCCCATTTTGGGGAGTTTTTTTCTCGTTTTCTTAGAGAGCTCGGGATGGGTCAGGAGCTGCTGCTGCTGCTGCTTTGAAAATAATAAAATGTAAAAAGAAAATTAATCTTTTCTTTCATTTTTTTACTTTAATATGATTTTTAATCCACAAAAAGTCAAAAGTTAAACATTGCTGGTGAGCCCAGAGCTACAGCTGTAATCTCAGTAGAGATATTTCCAGATATCTCTTATTTCTTATAAATTGTACGACATGGACTTTATCAACATGTTATATTCATATCAAGCCATTTTTCTGCTGACAGGATAAGTTGTTGCTGCATAAAATAACAAAAGAAACGGTCACCTTAGACCAAGAATTAAGAAACGGGTCACCTTAGACCAAGAATTAAGAAACGGGTCACCTTAGACCAACAATTAAGAAACGGGTCACCTTAAACCAGGAATTAAGAAACGGTCACCTTAGACCAGGAATTAAGAAACGGGTCACCTTAGACCAGGAATTAAGAAACAGGTCACCTTAGACCAACAATTAAAAAGTCACGTTAGACCAGAAAATAACTGGGAAATAAGAAAAGGTCACGTTAGACCAGGAGGTACAAAACGATCACGTTAGACCAGTGTTACGCCCTCTTTTTATTCTAAGGGAAAAGTGGGGATCAAGCAGTGTACCCAAAATTAATACCTTACTGGAAAAGGACTCCAGTTAAAGTGAAAGTCACCTAAGTACCTAACTCACCTAAGTATCTGATATTTACTGTACTTAAGTATCAAAAGTAATTTTCTGATATTAAATGTACTTAAGTATTGAAAGTAAAAGTACAAATAGTTGAAAAGAATTGGGTTGGCTGTGATCCATCCAGGAGCAACAATGTTCAACATAATATATTGTACATACGTATACTTTTGCATCTACTTTGAATTTATCATCATAATTTTCTGAAAAGCAATACGACACTATGAAGGAGTTGTAACGTGCTTAAAAACGTGCGTTTATAATTATGCTCATTCAGACTAGAGGACGTAGAGGGCAAATGCATAATATTGTGTTCAGCAATAAAGATCAACTTGATGCATCAGGTCAGTGTTTTGAGAAAGAACAGCTGCCTTGTAAACACCTCTGGGCCTGATTTGGTGGGGTTTGTTTGTTTGTTGTTTTTCTTGCTTTGCAGCGCTCTGGTGGTGGAAAAGCAGCCCGTCGTGCCCACAAAGGCGAAAAAAAAGTACACTAAGTATATTTAATCTTAGCATACTTGAGTATACTTGAAGTCCTACTTATCACAAGTATATTTAAAGTGTGTTATTTTTGGAACATTTATACATCATATATATATATATATATATATATATATATATATATATATATATATATATATATATTTAGTGTATTTGTACCACATGTGTAAGGAAGGTTTGAACCCCTGCATGCTTATTGAATGAGTAATCCTCTCCCCTCCCCCAAACACCCCCTGTCGCTGCCAACAGGCAAAATCTATATTATTTTTTACAAGGATCTCTTTTTAGTTAATTCCCACACACCATTGTTATACTGAATCCACATTGTTGATTTCCTTATTTCACTCATCGCCTGAGTAAATGGTCCACCTTGGTGGAAACAACAACGTAGGTGGCTCTGTTGATGCCTGTTCAATATACTACTAACTTCAATAAATACTTGACAAAACGCTCTTGTTGTCAGTCTGATATGTATGTCATACTTCGTTATCTGACGTCAAATCGATTTGAGACCAGTTTCCTCTTCATACAGTGTGTAAATGAAACAGGGACAAGATATGTTGTGTCCTTTTTTTAATTTGATTTGGAGGATTTTAATTGCAGTTCTGTCCCCAAGTAATAGTTACAGAGACTGCTTTCTGCTCTCTGGCCACACGGGGGCAGGGTTGAGCCGGTAACGCTCGATAGATGAGGACTAATTGGTTAAGTTTGTGCAACATGGTTGAAAAGGTGCGCTCACCTTTTTACTCATGCAGCGAAACGCCGTCGGCGAGGAAAACATCGCCGGTGCGCTTTTCTTTCTCCAAATAAGAGCAAAAGAAACAAATATTCTGTGCATGTAAACGTATGTATTGTTACGTCATGTTTGGGAATAAAGGAACAGTTTGACATTGTGACATCCCGACTTTCTTATGTTACGTTACATAACGATAGTAAAGTCAACGCTGATGTTCCGTTTAACTGCCCCGTTTGCTGCCGCTTCTCGGAGCGCGGAAACGTGCCTCCAATTGACAATTGCGTATGTTCTCTGCTCCCGTCGACACCCGGACCTAGTTGTTCCTGTTCTCCTTCTCTGCAATAAACTACTGTAAGAGTGAAACTGTATGATGTAAATATAATTACATGTATTAGTTATGACCACTAGTCGACGCTGTTCAGGGGGTCTGAGAAAGGAAAGGGGAGAAGAAGGGAACTTGGCGGTTCAGTTGGATTGTGGAGTTGGACTAAAGTTATGAGTAAAACCCAGAACGTCTTGGACTGATTTATTCCTGCTCATACACCCACGACGCTTACACTGGTGGCAGCGGTGGGATGTGTGTATGGTGGAATATCGTCCCTTGGGATTCTGTTCAACTTTGAGTGGCTGAAGCTAACGGCTAACGATAGCCGCGCTATCCGCTAGCTTAGCGTAGCTTGAGATACAGTAAGCCAGCTAACTAGTCTTTTACCCCACGACATTTTTTTTCTCCCGCGTATTAGCTTCAAGTGAGTTTAGAAACCGTGTATCGGTCGTCTAGTTCCGTACGAAGGCTAAGAGGAAGAAAGCTCGTCGTGTCTGATGATGAATCACTCTCCGCTGGTGAGCCACGAGCTAGCACGAGCTCAAGTGGAGCTCCAACGCCAGCTGTGCCGCCTTCCAGCAGAGCATTGGGAGCGCCACGGGGCATTCCCTTACCGCCGCCCTTTCTCAACGATGGCCGTGAGTCTTTTCAACTGTGGGTTCGCCGCTACGAGGTGATTCAAGAAGCCCGTTACAAGGACAGTGGCGTGGATTTGAGTACCGTGTTAGCAGCGGAGCTACCGACTAGACTACCGCCAGATCTGTTCATTGTTTGGGATAATCTGCCTCTCGAAACTCAGAGCTCTTATGCTGAAACAAAGAGACATTTGCAGACAGCTTTTGGCCAGAAGGATATAATTGCATCGTTTCAAGCATTCCCTAATGCCCGTCCAAGATTGCCTCATGAAGCAATGGAAGTTTATGCTGCAGATGTTTGCAGGCTGGTCAAAGAAGCTTTTCCCGAGTTTGAGCATAAAGCTTCAGAGTATATGAAAATGTCTCGCTTCATTGCTGGTTTGGATCAAGAGCTTCAAGTCAAGTGTCATGAAAGAGGAGTGAAAACTTTCACCGAAGCGTGCAAAGTTGCTTCCCAAGATGAAAGGGCTCGCCAAGCAGCCAGATTGGTAATGCCAGTGTCCCCAGCTAATGTCATTATCGGAGATGTTGGCCCAACACAGTCCGTAAATTCGGTGCGTGAAAATGACCCTGAACTCAGAAAAGCTGTCCAGAATCTAACTACTACTGTAAAATATTTAAGTAATGATCTGGGCGCTCTGAAACTGAAGCTGGATGAACAAAGTAGTGGGCACCACCGGGAAAGGAACATGCTGGTGCGTCCTGGTCGATCTCCCTCACCTTATGGGAGGAGCCCAGAGAGACCCACAAAGGCATGGAGCTCAGGTTATGGGCATTCCCCTTCCAGATATTCACGTTCCCATAATTTTTCTCCAGAACGCTACCCTCATGTAAACCGCCACCATCAGGATTTCACCCACAGAGAACCTGACAGGTACCGACAGCCTTACAGAGATACTCACTACTCAGCCCATGCCTGTGACCCCCACGGAGAAAGAAGATGGAGACAAACTTCTCCCAGTAGACATCACTATGATTCGCGTCGCCGAAGCCCAAGTCCCAAACATGTGTCATTCCAAGAGTATGAGGACAAAGGTCAGCGAAGCCCCACCAACACTGATTACAAAGATCAGGACAGATTTGAACAGGGAAACGGACGCTAGCTGATGATGCGGGGCAACCATCAGCTACTTCCCGGGAAGCCCCAGAGGTCAGACTCACCGAAATACCAGACAATATCCGACAACAGACAACCCCTAGTGGTGTTACAGATATGAAAATTCCCCTGACTGAAATGGTGAAAACGGACGCCACTGTAAGTAAAGATGTCACCTCCTATGTAAATGGAATTGTTGAGGGCACTGATATGCACATCATGCTAGATACAGGCTCTACAATCTCATTTATAAGTGAGCAGACCAAAATGTCAATACCTTCTCTGGCAAGAAGACCCATAAAAAAGAAATTCATCATGTCACAAGTTGTGACTGGCCAAAGCTTGGATACATTGGGTACGGTAGATGTCACCTTTAAGCTAGGGTCACAAACTCTGCAACACGAAGTACAAGTCATCAGAAATGTAAATCAAGGCGTCATATTAGGTTGTGACTTTCTCACTCCTCACAGTGTTATTTTAGATATGGGGAGGGGGCTGTGCTATCTAGGTGATGAGGTCCTGCCCCTACTTAGACAAAGAGATCTAGCACCTGCTAGTTGTACAGCACAAATAATGGAGAACATGACTGTTCCCCCACGCTGTGAAATGATTTGTAAAGTTGCCCTGATTCCCCCTGTAATCAATGCAGGCCTCCTACGCAGTTACAGCGGCTGCCTTGAACCCCGGCAACCGGAGATGGATGGTATAGCAGTTGCCCGAACGCTGTCTACTGCTGAAAATGGCTGTACTGTTGCACGCATCATCAACCCCACACACACCCCTATGGTGCTGCATTCAGGTCTGCAGTTAGGACAGTTTATTCCAGTGTCAGACACTGACATAAGTGAGGATTCAGCTCCTGTATGTAATGTTTCCACCTACCCAGTACCGCTATCCAGTCTGCCAACTAATGTCACCCAGCCAACCAAGCTGTATATTCATATCTCTGTGGTAAAACGGCACAGAGCCAAGAGCTTGGACGTGACGTTTGTGTCGAGCTCCAACCTTCAACGTAATTTGTGTGTCCGTCAATATTTTGTGCGAAACTAACCAATGAACACTTCACAATTCACTAAGGACCTCCCACCTTACGCTTCGGAAAAAGACTTCTACTCAAAAAACGATGTTACGAAATTTGGGTTTAGACATTTATTTACATGTATCTACTATTTTATTCATATATTCCACCACTTGTGAACCAAAGGCTTTGGTAAACCAATTTCATGCAGCAAAATAGTTCGTCCACATGAGTAAAACTTTGCACAAGAGATTTGAAGAATTTTAACAAATCAGACTTAAACTTTTCAGCTTTATAGGGGCCAAATGACCTCTTTACACTATTATATAGATAGCTGCAATTTTTGATTGTATAACATATGGGTATGTATCAAATGCAAGTGCCTTTTAAAAGGTGTATTACAGAGTCAGTATTAAGTATTGTGTGCTTGTACATGTAGTATTGAATGCACAGTATGAATGTATTCAGTGGATACCTCCATCTTTAATTATAAACTGTACACACAGAATTTACTCTAAACCCTCATTTGCATATTCCGTAACGGGTCACCTTAGACCAAGAATTAAGAAACGGTCACCTTAGACCAGGCATGTCCAAATTCCGGCCCGCGGTCAGATTTCATACGGCCCGCAGATTCGGTCTTATAATGTGTTAGTTATGGCTCGCTAGCTCTGTCAGAGTAAATAAATACAAACGTTAAGATGTAATTCCTCATTTCACCACACGGTGGCAGCACCGTTCTCAATGGGCGTTGACACCAAACGCGTCGCCGGCAGAGCATCTCAACGCTGATTGGCCGGCCAGTTGAGAAACTCGCCGGCCAATCAGTGTTGAGATGCTCCGCCAGTTTGTGCTGCTGCTGCTCTCGTAGCGCTGGAAGCGGAGTCGGTGAAATTCCCCGAGCTGTGTGAGCCTACGGGTGATGTTATGAACCCAGACACCAGGGCGTTAGATGTTCCGACGTTTATGGGATGTCCACAACAAGTGGATACCTCCATGTTCATTTATAAACTGTACACACAGAATTTACTCTAAACCCTCATTTGCATATTTCGGAACACTGTGACGTCACAGAATGTGACTTCATAGAACCCGTCATAAAAGGCACAATAGAACGCTCGGTGCCAGCTCCCATATATAAACTCCAGCCTTCCAGCAACAAACACTATTTTTGTTAGAAAAGTCTTCATCAGTCTTCAGGTGTAATGGGGAAAGTATTAGGAAAACACTTCTACGCTGAGGAGGACATCGTCCCTGGAGGAAGGAATAGAGAAGAATCACAAGATGGGGAAAGCCCACAGAGCAGGCACCTGGACCCCAACCCCTGTGAAGATGAGTTGCCGTCCAGCTCCGTCCCTGGGCAAAAAAAGAGGAAAAGAATAGAAGATGGGGAAAGCGTACAGAGGGAGAAAAGCAGGAGACTGGACCTCATCCTGGACCCCATCCCCCGTGAAGATGAGTTGCCGTCCAGCTCCGTCCCTGGGCAAAAAAAGAGGAAAAGAATAGAAGATGGGGAAAGCGTACAGAGGGAGAAAAACAGGAGACTGGACCCCATCTCCTGTGAGGATGAGTTGCCGTCGACCTCAGAGGACACTGGTAAGCTATATCCCCATATTTTAACTATTATTCTGCTATAAATGGTTCAAGAGACATCGAATGATCGTCTTGTGTTTTTGTCCTCGTTCGTGTTGTGAACGTCAGTAAATTCATGTTGTGATGTTTTTTCTCTCATCTCTAGAAAGCAGAAACCCACCCGAGGCGGCTCAGAGCGAGAGAAGCGCCGATGATGGACCGGTTCTAGACTCGTCAGCCATGTTTAAGGCCAAGTACCGGCAGCAGAAGAAACTTGGCGAAGGAGGATGTGGATGCGTGTATGCTGGCTATCGTAGAGAGGATAATCTTCCTGTAAGTTTTTCACATGTTCTTTCACACACACACAGACACACACAGAGTACGGTCAGGAAGTGTAACCAAAAAGTCTTGTTTGTATCTCCCTTAGGTCGCTATTAAGCATATTACCATAGACGAAAATCTCCTCCTTCACGAAGACACTGATGGGCTCCATATCCCCATGGAGGTCGCTGTGCTAAGGAAACTAGAGGCCGAATCAGAGCGGCATTCAGCACACGTTGACCTGCTGGACTGGTACATTGTGGACGAGGAGCTGATCCTGGTGCTGGAGAGACCGATGCCGGCCGTAGACCTCTCCAACTACATTGAATCCAAAGGAGGCCACTTGAAAGAAAAGGAAGTTAAGGTAAGCTGCTGTAGTCATCTCAGAGTCTCAGCCATGAAAACATGTCCAAGCATCCTCTCTGATCCCTCAACTCTCTCTTTTTTGTCTTTCAGGTTATAATTAAGCAGTTGGTGAGTGTAGCCATTGACCTGCAGGAGAAACACATTTTCCACCGGGACATCAAGCCGGAAAATCTCCTTATTGAGACCTGCATGAAGGCGCCGCGAGTTCGCGTCATCGACTTCGGTCTGAGCTGCTTCGCCGAAGAAGACGACGCCTTTGACACCTTTTATGGTAAGAAGTCCAATTTTACTCCTGCTCTTTATTAACTTTACCCATCGGGGACTTTTACATTGAAACAAAGCTCTTCCTCCTCCTCAATGTCTTTTTATTATGTCTGTATATTTTAGGTACTCACATCCCCCCAGAGTGGTCCAGTCGGGAGGAGTACAAAGCGGGACCCTCGACAGTATACCAGATCGGAATGGTCCTGTTCTTCATGCGACACAAGGCGGCATCTACACCGGAGATGACCTTTCAGGAGCTGAATGAGACCAGTTGGCTTTCCAAAGGTAAGAAAAACATAAACACAAAAATCTGTTCATTTGAGTTCACGTTGCGATGGATCACATGACCTCACCCATTCTTCTCCTTTCTCTACAGATGGCAAAGATTTCTTTGAGGCGTCCTTATGTGCGGACCCGGATATTCGTTTCACTCTGTACCAGCTGAAGCATCACCCGTGGCTGAGATAGCATCACACACACAAACACACGCACACACGTCTTCATTTATTTATTCCTCATACGTCTGCCAATCAATTTTTACCCGCTGTCATCGTAACACCAGCCGCGCAGATCAGCTGGTCCACTCTATTCAATAAGCACAAGGAAACAATGATATGGTTAGCCTATCATCTTGCTGCTGTCTTATTTAAATATGACTGTCTCTCTACCGTCAGTTCATTCATGTTGCTTTTACGCACAATTCAAGGTGAAGACAATAATCAGAACGTCGCATCCGGATCTTCTCCTCGATATAATATAAATATGGCCAGGAGCCGAGGCGCTGCCCAAACCGTGAGATTGTTCAATCTCTTGCATTTCCCTGTTGGACAGGAGAAACATTATCGTAAATCCATTAATAGCAGCGGGCCTCAAATAATCTCGCTACTATAAAGGGCTGGTCCCATCATTTCAAGTCAAGATGACTAAAAAGATCTGATCAATACACGATTCAGCCAATCACGTATTCAGCTAATTATAATATAAATATGGCAGACTGCGGCCAGGAGCCGAGGCGCTGACCAAACCGTGAGATTGTTCAATCTCTTACATTTCCCTGTTGGACAGGAGAAACATTACCGTACATCCCATAATGTCGGCGGGCCTCAAATAATCTCTACTATAAAGGGCCGGTCCCGTCATTTCAAGTCAAGATGACTAAAAATATCTGATCAATACACGATTCAGCTAATTATTATAAAATATGGGCAGACTGCGGCCAGGAGCCGACTTGAGTTTCCTGAAGCACGATGACGGCAACAGACCAGCATCGATGTTTCTTAATGCTCATTTATTGCTCAGCTCTTTCAGGCTGTTTGTGTGCAGCAGAAAGCGTGACGGCGCTCTTTAACCTGCCGTGTTCTGCTGCAGGAGCGCGCACACGCAGCCCCGAGGGTACGAAGCGTTACAGCGGTCTTTACTATAATTTATAATTAATAATACTCGGCGGGCCGGATCAAAACGTCATCCGTCATTTCCAGTCAATATGACTCATAAGATCTGATCAATATACAATTCAGCCAATCACGTATTCAGCTAATTATAATATGAATATAGGCAGACTGCGGCCAGGAGCCGAGGCGCTGCCCAAACCGTAAGATTGTTCAATATCTGGCAGTTCCCTGTTGGACAGGAGAAACATTACCGTACATCCCATAATAGCAGCGGGCCTCAAATAATCTCTACTATAAAGGGCCGGTCCCGTCATTTCATGTCAAGATGACTCAAAAGATCTGAACAACATACCTTTTAAGCTTTTATAACTACGGTCTTTTGATTTGACCAAAATTATAAACTGATCTGATTAAGAACATAGATTGCGGCAAAAAAACTTGTACGGTAATAATAATAATAAACGTTTTAAGAACAATAGGTTCTCAATACCACAAATACGATACTGGTATATTTATCTATAGTAGTAATAAATAAAACATCTGTATGGTTCCCTTTTTACCATTTTGTTCCTGCCCAGCCTTTTGAACACTTAACAAATGGCATTAATATTAGTAATAATACAGCAAGATAATAATGAAAACGGTCTCCCCTTGCAGTCAATGCGTGCAGACAGCATGACATGGAGTCGTTTGATGGAACCTTTAAGCTTTTATAAACGTCTTTTGATTTGACCAAAATTATAAACTGATCTGATTAAGAACATAGATTGCGGCAAAAAAACTTGTACGGTAATAATAATAATAAACGTTTTAAGAACAATAGGTCCTCAATACCACAAATATTATACTGGTATATTTATCTATAATAGTAATACATAAAACATCTGTATGGTTCCCTTTTTACCATTTTGCTCTGATTGCGCGCTATTTTAATTAAGCATCGATACAAAAAATATGCAAAATCGTATTGTTTTTAACGTACGGGTACCGCGGTACCATTTTAGTGTCGATGCACCGTGCAAAACATTGCAGCAGCAGATGTTGCAGGCCGACATCCAAGCTGACCCTAACAATGAAGACGCTGTTGACATCTCAACACTGATTGACCAATCACGTATTCAGCTAATTATAATATAAATATGGCAGACTGCAGCCAGGAGCCGAAGCGCTGCCCAAACCGTAAGATTGTTCAATCTCTGGCATTTCCCTGTTGGACAGGAGAAACATTACCATAAATCCCATAATGTCGTCGGGCCTCAAATAATCTCTACTATAAAGGGCCGGACCATCAGAGCAGTTTCTCAAGCAGCTGAAAGAGGCAGCCAGTGGATCTGGATCAAACGGAAGGACCCTTGCTGGGCTATAACTTCATGACCCCCCCACCCCCACAGGGGAACCCAATTCAGATCCCTCCAACTTGAGGAGGGCATATGAGGTATGCGGTCAGCTGTAGGGCTGGCTCAGGGAAGTGGACGCCCCTGCCTTGCATAGTCCCGTGGGAAATCTTAATTGGGCATGGGACACAAGCCAAGGCTTGATCACCCTTTAGCTGGCCACCTTTGTTGAGGGTGTTTAGTGATTAAAGGCCGAAACACCCAAGAACAATCGGTTCTCAATACCACAAATATGATACTGGTATATTTATCTATAATAGTAATACATAATATTCCTCCTCACTGTCTTTTTATTATGTCTGTATATTTTAGGTACCCACGTCCCCCCAGAGTTGCCTGCATGTGGACCCGGATCAGCGTTTCACCCTGGAGCAACTGAGGAATCACCCGTGGCTGAGATAGTATCACACCACACACACACACACGTCTTAATTTACATTTAAACATAAACTACACTATAGATAGATAGCTGTTTTAATTTGACTCACATTATATTATTTATGTTCTAACAATTGTCTTATTTTTCAGATCCAGGGACAGGCCCATCCGTCCGAGAAGAGGGGATCTCTCTTTGAATTGCCTCTTCCGAGATTTCTTCCCATTTTGGGGAGTTTTTTTCTCGTTTTCTTAGAGAGCTCGGGATGGGTCAGGAGCTGCTGCTGCTGCTGCTTTGAAAATAATAAAATGTAAAAAGAAAATTAATCTTTTCTTTCATTTTTTTACTTTAATATGATTTTTAATCCACAAAAAGTCAAAAGTTAAACATTGCTGGTGAGCCCAGAGCTATAGCTGTAATCTCAGTAGAGATATTTCCAGATATCTCTTATTTCTTATAAATTGTACGACATGGACTTTATCAACATGTTATATTCATATCAAGCCATTTTTCTGCTGACAGGATAAGTTGTTGCTGCATAAAATAACAAAAGAAACGGTCACCTTAGACCAAGAATTAAGAAACGGGTCACCTTAGACCAACAATTAAGAAACGGTCACCTTAGACCAGGTATTAAGAAACGTGTCACCTTAGACCAACAATTAAGAAACGGGTCACCTTAAACCAGGAATTAAGAAACGGTCACCTTAGACCAGGAATTAAGAAACGGGTCACCTTAGACCAAGAATTAAGAAACGGTTCACCTTAGACCAGGAATTAAGAAACGGGTCACCTTAGACCAGGAATTAAGAAACGGTCACCTTAGACCAGGAATTAAGAAACGGGTCACCTTAGACCAGGAATTAAGAAACGGTCACCTTAGACCAAGAATTAAGAAACGGTTCACCTTAGACCAAGAATTAAGAAACGGGTCACCTTAGACCAACAATTAAAAAGTCACGTTAGACCAGAAAATAACTGGGAAATAAGAAAAGGTCACGTTAGACCAGGAGGTACAAAACGATCACGTTAGACTAGTGTTATGCTCTCTTTTTAGTCTAGGGGAAAAGTGGGGATCAAGCAGTGTACCCAAAAGCAATACCTTATTGGAAAAGGACTCCAGTTAAAGTGAAAGTCACCTAAGTACCTAACTCACCTAAGTATCTGATATTTACTGTACTTAAGTATCAAAAGTAATTTTCTGATATTAAATGTACTTAAGTATTGAAAGTAAAAGTACAAATAGTTGAAAAGAATTGGGTTGGCTGTGATCCATCCAGGAGCAACAATGTTCAACATAATATATTGTACATACGTATACTTTTGCATCTACTTTGAATTTATCATCATAATTCTCTGAAAAGCAATACGACACTATGAAGGAGTTGTAACGTGCTTAAAAACGTGCGTTTATAATTATGCTCATTCAGACTAGAGGACGTAGAGGGCAAATGCATAATATTGTGTTCAGCAATAAAGATCAACTTGATGCATCAGGTCAGTGTTTTGAGAAAGAACAGCTGCCTTGTAAACACCTCGGCCTGATTTGGTGGGGTTTGTTTGTTTGTTTGTTTGTTGTTTTTCTTGCTTTGCAGCGCTCTGGTGGTGGAAAAGCAGCCCGTGGTGCCCACAAAGGAGAAAGAAAAGTACACTAAGTATATTTAATCTTAGCATACTTGAGTATACTTGAAGTCCTACTTATCACAAGTATATTTAAAGTGTGTTATTTTTGGAACATTTATACATCATATATATAAATATATTTAGTGTATTTGTACCACATGTGGATGGAAGGTTTGAACCCCTGCATGCTTATTGAATGAGTAATCCTCTCCCCTCCCCCAAACACCCCCTGTCGCTGCCAACAGGCAAAATCTATATTATTTTTTACAAGGATCACTTTTTAGTTCATTCCCACACACCATTGTTATACTGAATCCACATTGTTGATTTCCTTATTTCACTCATCGCCTGAGTAAATGGTCCACCTTGGTGGAAACAACACAGGGCCTAGATTCATATGACTGGAAAACATGAACAACCCTCAGTTTTATTTACTTGATATAAAGGTTATTTTTCATACACACTCTTGTCTTTAGCATCTAGCAGCAACTACTAGCCTAATATAATATAAATATGTATGTATGGTGACAGCTCTGGGAATGGTTTATCTTTTATCAACTGCATCTAAAAAATAGAAAAAGCGGATGATGCCACTCTGATGTGAAGTTAGTGGTTTGTGCAAATGTTAGGTTGTCACTGAGTGTAAAGAGCTGATTTTAATCGACGTGTAGCAAAATATGGTGCGTGTTATCTAAAATGCTATAAACTGCGACAAAACATGACAAAGTTATGGAAGAGGATTGGGGACAAAGGAAGTCCGATTAAGTCCGAATTTTGAAATCAGAATTTAAATAATTGTGTAGCCCTAATCCTCTTCTGTTCAAAGTATCACAGCACAACATGACATATGAGAAAATAAATCTCTGTTGAAGAGTGGCACTGTGTAAACAGCCATTTTACACCAAGCGGTGTGAGAGGAAGCAGAAGAGGGGAAAGCGCGGAGGTATCCGAGCTAGGCTAGCGGCTAGCCCAACTCGCCCAGCCATACCATCCATTATCATGGCTAATGTGCGATCCTTGGACAATAAAATGTACCACATACGACTGCTGCGGACGGCGCAGCGAGACGTGAGGAACTGCTGTGTGTTTCTTTTCACGGAAACATGGCTAAATGACAACATCCCCGACTCCGCTGTGAAACTCGAGCAGCTAACATGCCACCGAGCAGACAGAGCCCTCGTCAAAGGAGGGAGGACCCGCGGCGGAGGGGTGTGTGTTTACACACTGGATGCATGGTGTCGGGACGCTGTCGTGGTATGTAAACACTGCTCTCCACTGGCGGAGTTCATGATTATAAGGTGCCGTCCTTTTTATCTGCCGAGGGAATTTACAGCGATCCTGCTAGTTCACTTCGCTCGGCTTCTGCCAATCTGCTTGTAGCTCCTTCACTTCGAGCTAAATCACGACTGTTTGCTGTGCTGGCTCCTCATTGGTGGAACAAGCTTCCCATTGACATCAGGACAGCAGAAAGTCTCTACATCTTCCGGCGCAAACTAAAAACACATCTTTTTCGACTATACCTTGAATAGGTAGCACTTAAATGCCGTAGTAGCACTTAAATGTCCCTTACCGATAGCACTTTAGTAGCACTTAAATGGCACTTACGGATAGTACTTTGTAGTTTAACTTTATTGAAGAAATTGTACTTGCTTGATTCTTGTTGTTCTGAGTTTGGACTCATGGTTTAATGCACTTATTGTAAGTCGCTTTGGATAAAAGCGTCAGCTAAATGACATGTAATGTAATGTAATGTAGTTGCTATTTACATCCCCCCCACCCCCAACATCAGTGACAGAAACGAGGCACTGTGTGAACTGTACCAGGCTATCAGTGAACAACAGACAGCCCACCCAGACGGCTTCACCATCCTCGCTGGTGATTTCAACCATGCAAACCTCAAGACTGTCCTTCCCAAACTGCATCAGCACGTTGACTTCCCAACAAGAGGAGACAACATTTTGGACCTGGTCTACACTAACCACAAAGGAGCGTACAAGACCTCCCCCCTACCCCACATTGGACTCTCTGACCACATCACCGTCATGCTAATGCCAGCATACAGACCCAGAGTGAAAGTCTCTAGACCGGTTCTGAAGCAGGTCCGGGTGTGGCCAGAGGGGGCCTCCTCCGCTCTCCAGGACTGCTTTGACTCAACAGACTGGGGTATGTTTAAGCAAGCAGCCACATACAACCACCACACATACACTGTTACTTCTTACATCAGTAAGTGCATGGATGATGTGACCCACATAAAGACCATCACCACTCGGGCTAACCAGAAGCCGTGGCTGACAGGGGAAGTCCATCGGCTGCTGAGGGCCAGAAACAAGGCCTTCAGAGCCGGGGATGAAACTGGCCTGAGAAGAGCGAGAGCCAACCTGTCCCACGGCCTCAGGAAGGCAAAACAAGACTACACAAACAAGATAACCTCGCACTTCAGAGACAGCAGAGATACACGGAGCCTGTGGCAGGGCATTCAGACCATTACGGACTACAAACCCAAGCCACAGACCTGCGACAACAACATCTCTCTGTTAAATGACCTCATCAGCTTCTTTGCACGGTTTGAAGCACAAAACGGCACACGTCCATGCAAGACTCCACCCCCTCCCCACGATCAGGTCCTGTGCCTGTCTGCTGCTAGCGTGAAGAGGACACCCGCAAGGCAACAGGTCCAGACAACATCCCTGGTTGTGTGTTGAAGGACTGCGCAGAGGAGCTTAAGGATGTCCTTGCGGATATCTTTAACACTTCTCTGAGACAAGCTGTTGTTCCAACGTGCTTCAAGGCCACCACCATCATACCTGTGCCAAAGAAACCCACTCCGTCCGGCTTTAATGACTATCGTCCAGTGGCACTTACCCCCATAATAATGAAGTGCTTTGAACGACTAGTCATGTCACATATCAAATCCATTCTCCCACCCACTCTGGACCCTTTCCAATTTGCATACCGTGCCAAACGGTCCACGGAGGATGCAATCTGCTCTGCTCTCCACCCAGCCCTCACCCACCTGGACACAAAAGACTCATATGTGAGAATGCTGTTCATAGACTTTAGTTCAGCATTCAACACCATAATCCCACAACAACTCATCTGCAAACTTGACCAGCTGGGGCTCAACACCTCGCTGTGTAACTGGCTGCTGGACTTCCTCAGTGAGAGGCCACAAGCAGTACGTGTGGGCAACAACACCTCGAGCAGCATCACACTGAGCACAGGGGCCCCTCAGGGCTGTGTGCTCAGTCCACTGCTCTTCACCTTGCTGACTCACGACTGCAAAACCACCTACAGCACCAACCACATGGTCAAGTTTGCAGACGACACAACTCTGGTTGGTCTCATCACCAAGGATGATGAGACTCACTACAGGAAGGAGGTCAGTCTTCTGACCACGTGGTGCGGAGACAACAACCTCCTTCTAAACAACAGCAAGACCAAGGAGATTGTTGTCTACTTCCGGAGAGGCCACACTGAACACCCACCACTGACCATCAATGGTGCTGTCATAGAGAGAGTGAGCAGCACCAAATTCCTGGGGGTGGACATCAGTGAAGACCTCTCCTGGACAGCCAACACAAAATCCCTGGCAAAGAAAGCACAGAGGCGCCTCTACTTCCTCCGGAAGCTGAGGAAGGCAAGAACCCCCCCACCCATCATGTGCACCTTTTACCGTGGCACCATTGAGAGCATCCTGACCAACTGCATCACTGTGTGGGGCGGAAGCTGCACTGACTACAACAGGAAAGCCCTGCAGCGCATAGTGAACGCAGCTGGACGCATCATCGGTGCCTCACTCCCCCCCCTCCCCTCCCTGCAGGACATATATAACACCCGCCTCACCCGCAAAGTGACCATGATTGTGAGCGACTCCTGCCACCCCTCACACGGTCTCTTCAGCCTCCTGCCCTCTGGGAGGAGATACCGGAGCCTCCGGGCTCGCACCACCAGACTGTCAAACAGCTTCATCCACCAGGCTGTCAGGAAGCTGAACTCTCTCCCCACTCTCCCACTCCTAAAGTAGACTCATATGTCAAATGCTGCTTTATATATTGTTTACATGTTCTTTGTTGTTGTTGTTGTTGTTGTTAGCTGTTTGCACTTTATTACTTTTATTATTATTATTATTATTATTATTACTACAATCACTTTATGTTGGACAAGAGAGAAACGTACTTTCAGATCTTCTGTATGTTTGCACAAATGGAAGAAGTGACAATAAAGCTAACTTTGAACTTTGAACTGGGCGGCCATGTTGGAAAGTTATAGCGTAAAAACGGGACTCTTGATCATTTTAATTAGTTGTTTCCATTTCGTCAGCTCTGTAAATTAATTATTTTTGATAACTTTCAGATAAAGGAGCAGAAGGTTGTCGTGGATGAGCTCTCCAATCTGAAGAAAAACAGGGTGGGTGGAGCCAATTGTACCTCGAATTTACATATTTATTCTTTTTTTAAATATTTTTTAACTGTGGTTATGCCTTGCAAACTATGGATAGGAACTCTCTTAGTTAAACCTTTTTTTCCTGAGTTGTTGGACGCAAATTGTTGAGCAATCTTTTAAATTATTTTCTCCAGAAATTGCATTTTGTGTATTAATGTACATTTTTGTATACATTATCCCCCCCCCCCCCAGAAAGTCTACATCCAGCAGAGGAACAGTAACTTATACTTCCGAGCAGACAGAGGTCAGACACTGGGTTCATGTAAAAGTAATTTTTTAATCATTTTTAATAGATAAACTAGCTGCGTTTTGTCTTATCTCACTGAAAAATGTGATCATAATGGGTATTTTCCTTTCTCCAGAGGAACTCGATAACATGAAAAAGGACCTGCAGGATATGTGAGACGGACCTTCACCGCGACAATGTGCGGCATCTTTTGTCTGTTGAGTCTGTCGGCCGCTCGGTGTGCGTGGAGCGAAGCGGTTCATGAGCGTTTGAAGAGAAGGGGGCCCGACTCGAGCCAGGACGTCACAGTCGGAGGCACAGATGCCCACATTCTCCACATGAAGGGTCTTCTTACCCCTCAGCCGGTTCAAGACCACACTGGGAATGTTCTGGTGTGGAACGGGGAGATTTTCGGAGGTCTCCCGGTGATGCCAGAGGAAAATGACACGGCCGTTGTCTCTCAGCGTCTATCATCCTGTGACGGCCCTTCGGAGATTCTGTCCGTCCTGTCCACTTTATGTGGGCCGTGGGCATTTGTTTACCACCAGAAGGCTGGAGACTACCTCTGGTTCGGCAGAGACTTCCTTGGAAGGCGGAGTTTGCTGTGGACATTTGATGCAGAGGTCAACGCCTTGACCCTGACTTCTGTGGCGGCCCGTGAATCTGGACCTACGCAGTCTTCTTGGCAGGAAGTCCCGGCGGTTGGTGTGTACAGGGTCGACCTGAAGGCGGTAGCAGAAGCTGGCTGCGTGACGTTTGAGGTTTATCCCTGGGCTCACGGGGGACGCGATCTTGTCTCGAGGAACAGTCCGGCTGTTTTGGAGTCGGTCCCCAGCGGCTGCACCACCGTCATGAACCGGTCCGGCCTCGTACGTGTGCCCTCTCAATATGAAAAAAAAAAAATGCGCCAGGAGCGCGTTTGCCATTTGGTGCATCTGCTGGAGACGGTGCTCGATGACAGCATTGGCTGCGCCGTGTGGTTCGCAGCAAGAGGGATCGGGTACGTCACGGGGCACGGTGACCCGAGGCCCTTCACGTCGTCGGCAAAGGTACATGAGTCAAAAACTTCTGAGCTCTATTGAACTTTTAAAATATCTTTTTAGGGGATTTGATGCAAGTGTTCCATGCGCTACTACACTGGTGTCAGTGCTGAAGGATAAAAAGTAAATTTGATATTAATAGGACCGCCCCCTCGTAGTCGACTTAATTAGTCAATTTGGTCGTAGTCGACTTAAAACTTCTTTAGTCGATTAGTCGTTTTTTTAAAAATAATATGCCGAATGACTTATTTCCAAGAAACGCACGAGCACAACTCTGCTAACCACAAGATCAGTTTTACAGACTAATTGATTAAATCAATTAATTGATTAGTCGACATCGATGCGTCATATCTTAAGTTGAGATATGTTTCCCAATCCTCAAAACGACCACATTGACCGTGTTTACCTTTTTCCACGACCGCAGGTGGTTTTGACAGGAATCGGGGCGGACGAGCAGCTGGCCGGTTACTCCAGACACAGAGTCCGATTTACAGCGTCGGGACACGAGGGGCTGATCCAGGAACTGGAAATGGAGCTAGGCGGATCCCGTCCAGGAATTTGGGCAGAGATGACCGAGTGATCGGGGACCATGGGAAAGAGGCTAGGTAAGGGTTGTGCACGTTACCAGAGCCAAAACGGGATGTCTTGAAATTGCACATTTAGTTCAGTTTCTCCGGGTACTTTATTCAGACAGTTAACTGATCCTGATTTTAAGTATGAGACAGGCTTCATCTTTTAAGACTTTATCCTTACGGAACAGAGGAAGTGGTGTGTGTGTGTGTGTGTGGCTGTGCAGCAAAAAGTCAGGTTTCAGGAATCAGCGTTTCTCCTCTTGAGGGTAAAAAGGTGTACGCGGCGAGTAAATCACAATCATAACTGCCTTCAGATTTCCCTACTTGGACAAGGACGTGGTGAGCCACTTGAATTCTTTGCCCGTGTGGGAGAAGGCGGACCTGTCGCTTCCTCGCGGCGTCGGGGAGAAGCTCCTCCTGAGGCTCACGGCGAAGCGGCTGGGCCTCGGCCAGTCGGCCGTCCTGCCCAAGAGAGCCATGCAGTTCGGATCCCGCATCGCAAAGATGGAGGCCCGCCATGAAAAGGCCTCTGACAGATGCACAAGACTGCTCACCGAGTAGACAAATCATTGGTTTTAATGCAAATAATGTATATAAAAAAATAAACATATTAATGGAAAATGTTCATTAGAAAATCCCTTGCAGTACAATTCATATTTAAAGGCTTATTTACAGTTACAATTCTTGAAATTGGCCATTTGATTAGTTATCGTTGCATAAATATGGTGTTTTTGTCCAGTTCCCAGTTCCTACACCATGTAAGAGCCAGCGTCTTGAAGTTTCTCTCTGAAGTAGAGGTCACATTCAATATAGGAAGGCAAGTTTCCAACGTCGAAACGCCCAGAAATCTGATGAATGTATACTGGCTCTCTGAAAGTAAAAAAACTAAACAATAAAGTATAATTTATTGAGAAATACACGTGACAAATTGATTTTTAAAGTATTTGTTTTAGCTGAGTACATAATTTTTTACGTGTATAGAAAGTTTTAAAAGAAAAAAAAGAGGACCGGCCGGTCACCACAAAGCGGAATTACAAATAGATTTGCATAACGATGCTGATCCCGGACTCTTGAGGGTCCGGCAGAAATTACCTTGGAATGAGCCAAGACACAAAGTTCCCCGGGGCGTCTTTCTCATCAATAGGAGCCTCCTATGGAAACAACAAGATGAGTATTAAAAGTAAATAAATAAAAACGATTAACATCGCATGTCGTACTTTTGATTATTAAATGTACCTTCTTTTCCTCAAGAAAGGTATCCAACAGAGGAAGGCTTTTCTTTGAAAACACATAGAAACATGGACACTGAAAAACAAATGCAAGAAGTTATTGTCTCCAAAGTGGTGTAGATGTATACTGTACATGTGGGGCGTCTCATAAGAATACCAGTAAACTTCACATGTATCACGAACATGTCACCTATTAATTAGAGGGTCATCGCATCGGACAGAATAATTGGTAGCCAGTCGTTATTTCAGATTTTTATATTGCTATATGAAATATTATGACAACATGTTTGTACATGTGCTCTTATGTATTTCACTGAGAGCTAAATACTTAAACTCGGTGAAGACCATGAAGCCCCATCTTTGGGGTAGATGCCAAGTGTCTTCTGACGTCTTATGAGCCGGAAACATTAGCCAATCGCTGCAGAGCATCTGCAACCAAAGAGCCGAGCGACTGGTGTCGTCGGGAGTGAACTTACTGCTCTCCTCGACTTTGTCTCGGTAGGACGAGGCTTCTCCTTCATACAGAGGACGCGGAGATCGCCGTCTACTTCCAATATCCCGTATTTACGAGTGTCTGACAAAGACGCACACAATGCAGAAGTGATTTGCGAGCACGAGCCGTGTTTGAAACTTCGGGGTGAGACTTCCACGAGGTCGTGCCGAGAGCCGAACCTCCTCTACTCACCCTGCTCGTCGCACTGGTACGAGAGCACCAGACAGCTGTCCTCGCTCTTTGCTTGGAGGTCAGAAAACCTCTCTTTTACTTTGCTGAGGCTAAAATCCTTTTTTGAAGAGGGTGTCACTGTAACGGATGAAAAAGGGAGTTGTGTGAATCTGGCAGAATCGGGGACATAGTGTCAACTCGGGAGGGAGGAGGGGCACTTACCCCCCAATTATGAGGACATGGTCTTCTACTTCGAAGTGCTTTACTGCAAGTTGCAGGCAGGCGACGGCTCCAAGGCGCCCCTTGGTGGAATAGAGTCAGAGGTATAAAAGAAACAGAAACGTGTGTACAATATGTTGTTGTGATGGTGAAAACGTGCGTTTACATCGTTGCTCGTCGTCCGATCGCTGAGGATCTCGACGTTTGTGAAATGTGACGCCCACTCTTCGAAAGCGGCGAGGTAGACGGCGTTAGTCTGTGGAGAGAAAGTGGGCGCTCGAGTGTTGGAACAGAGTGGGTCAATCATTCTCAGTCCAAGTGTATACCTGCATATTATGGGATGGCCCTGGTCCTTAAGGCAAACAAGTCTGTATTGGCTTAACAAATACATTGGTATGATTACTGCAAAATGTACTAATTCTTATTATTAAATAGAAAAAGTACTCATTATGCAGAATAGCTTATTTTTAGACATTACATTTTAGTCATTACATATGTTATTATTGACTTAACAAATACATTGGTATGATGACGAAAAATTGAATAAAAATAGTAATAATACTTTATTATTATTATTAAATTGGAAAAAATACTCATTATGCAGAATGGCTTCTTTTAGACAATACATTTTAGTCATTACATATGATTTTATTATTGGCTTAAATAATAATTAGTACTATTTATTTTATTATATTTTGCGTAAAAAAGTACTTATTATGCAGAATGGCTACTTTTAGACATTACATATGATTTTATTATTGGTGCATTATTAGAGGATAATGTAACATGTCACGGTTCTATGCATCATATTTAATGGCCCTCTGAATACAAGTTTACCGACGACGTTCCGTTACTCACGACGACATAAATGCGGTCCACGCAGTCGGAGGCGGTGAGCGCGCGGACCCAGTGGGATATCAGGGCGCACCGTCCCACCGGCAGCAGCGGCTTGGCGGTCCCGGACAGGTGAGCGAACTTCCCGGTGCTGTCGGCCGCCACGTCCCTCTGGAGCCTGGTCCCGTAGCCGGCGGCGAGAATCACCGCTTTCATTTTACACTCGGAACCGGGAGAAACGACGGTTACTCGCTCAGTGTTACCCGGTAATTCACTTCCTTGGCAGGCAGAATGGGGGGAATATAAAGTATTGGGAAACGGCTACAGACGTACCGAGATCGGACTCTACTCTCGCGATAATCAAGTCTGGCTTCGCAAAACGAGATTTTGAAACACGTCCGGTTGCAATTCTTTCAAAATAAAATATAGCTTTCTCCGGAGATTTTACAGAATAACAACGTTTCGATTAACCACAGGGGCCGGTGTGCGAGATTAACTGTTTTTAGAATTAACTGTTTTTTTCATTAAATGTTTTTTTGTTTGCGTGCGTGAGGCAGATGTGTCGTCGGAGCGGCCTCTCAGGACCCAAGTCGACTCACTAGGAAATACACATTTCCATCGCTTAGCCTCTCTGTCGCGTTCTTTTTATGGGATGTTGTTAAAGACTAAACACGGATGACTTTGCTGTGAAATGCACCACCTGTTCGGGAGGCTGTGGTTGAGACGCCGAGGACACTTAGCGAGGACCAGAGTGAAGACAACGTAGGTGGCTCTGTTGATGCCTGTTCAATATACTACTAACTTCAATAAATACTTGACAAAACGCTCTTGTTGTGAATCTGATATGTATGTCATACTTCGTTATCTGACGTCAAGTCGATTTGAGAGCAGTTTCCTCTTCATACAGTGTGTAAATGAAACAGG
>NC_046986.1:5877943-5951025 GCF_009769545.1 Cyclopterus lumpus
GTTGTAAAACAAACATATAAAACTCACCTCAACATTCACGACTCTTCCTCCTCCTCTTCCTCCTCTTCCTCTCTTCCAAACACTTACATCCGAGTTACAGGATTATCTGCAAATACTTTCACTAACGGAGCCCGAGAGCTTAAACCTGCTGTGATGTGACTGCACACGCACACACACACACACACACACACACACACACACACACACACACACACACACACACGTGTTGTGTTTTGAGCTTTCAGTTTAAAGTAGCTGTGGTCAGCATTTTGTTTTGAGCTGAGCAGAGCAGTATGTGTGTGTGTGTGTGTGTGTGTGTGTGTGTGTGTGTGTGTGTGTGTGTGAGTGAGTTTATAATAAATATAGACACAACAACTAACTATAAACATGAAATTAAATAAATATGTAAAACACTGTATTTCCATAATATAGAACATTTAATTACAAAAAATTAGTTTTGAGGTTTACCTTTTTTATTTGCTTTTTTATTTTATTTCCTGGTCTAACGTGACCGTTTCGTATTTCCTGGTCTAATGTGACCGTTTCGTATTTCCTGGTCTAACGTGACCGTTTCTTATTTCCTGGTCTAACGTGACCGTTTCTTATTTTACTGGTCTAATGTGACCGTTTCGTATTTCCTGGTCTAACGTGACCCGTTTCTTAATTTTTGGTCTAACGTGACCGTTTCTTTTGTTATTTTATGCAGCAACAACTTATCCTGTTAGCAGAAAAATGGCTTGATATGAATTTAACATTTTGATAAAGTCCATGTGGTACAATTTCTAAGAAATAAGAAATATCTGGAAATATCTGAGATTAGCTGTGGCTCTGGGCTCACCAGCAATTTTTGACTTTTTGACACCGAAATTCCAGGTTTATTGACAACAGGATTAAAAATCATATTAAAGTAAAAAATGAAAGAAAAGATTAATTTTTTTAATAAAGTTTTATTATTTTCAAAGCAGCAGCAGCAGCAGCTCCTGACCCATCCCGAGCTCTCTAAGAAAACGAGAAAAAAACTCCCCAAAATGGGAAGAAATCTCGGAAGAGGCAATTCAAAGAGAGATCCCCTCTTCTCAGACGGATGGGCCTGTGCCTGGATCTGAAAAATAAGACAATTGTTAGAACATAAATAATATAATGTGATTCAAATTAAAACAGCTATCTATCTATAGGGTAGTTTATGTTTAAATGTAAATTAAGACGTGTGTGTGTGTGTGGTGTGATACTATCTCAGCCACGGGTGATTCCTCAGTTGCTCCAGGGTGAAACGCTGATCCGGGTCCACATGCATGCAACTCTGGGGGGACGTGGGTACCTAAAATATACAGACATAATAAAAAGACAGTGAGGAGGAATATTATGTATTGCTATTATAGATAAATATACCAGTATCATATTTGTGGTATTGAGGACCGATTGTTCTTAAAACGTTTATTATTATTATTATTATTATCATACAAGTTTTTAACGCAATCTATGTTCTTAATCAGATCAGTTTATAATTTTGGTCAAATCAAAAGACGTTTATAAAAGCTTAAAGGTTCCATCAAACGACTCCATGTCATGCTGTCTGCATGCATTGACTGCAAGGGGAGACCGTTTTTATTAATATCTTGCTGTATTATTACTAATATTAATGCCAATTGTTAAGTGTTCAAAAGGCTGGGCATGAACAAAATTGTAAAAAGGGAACCATACAGATGTTTTATTTATTACTACTATAGATAAATATACCAGTATCGTATTTGTGGTATTGAGAACCTATTGTTCTTAAAACGTTTATTATTATTATTACCGTACGAGTTTTTTTGCCGCAATCTATGTTCTTAATCAGATCAGTTTATAATTTTGGTCAAATCAAAAGACCGTAGTTATAAAAGCTTAGAATCATAAAACACGGGACGAGATGTTAAAACTGTCCATTGTGCCAATAGATGGTATGCACTCACATGAGCTTTGCCGTGATGTTGACAGACTGGCATGGGAGGTTTATTTCTTAAACTGGGTTAAAATGTCAATTTTGGGACACATCCTCAGTAGTGTGCCTTCGAATAGTGCCTTAGTGGGTGTTTCGGCCTTTAATCACTAAACACCCTCAACAAAGGTGGCCAGCTAAAGGGTGATCAAGCCTTAGCTTGTGTCCCATGCCCAATTAAGATTTCCCACGGGACTATGCAAGGCAGGGGCGTCCACTTCCCTGAGCCAGCCCTACAGCTGACCGCATACCTCATATGCCCTCCTCAAGTTGGAGGGATCTGAATTGGGTTCCCCTGTGGGGGTGGGGGGGTCATGAAGTTATAGCCCAGCAAGGGTCCTTCTGTTTGATCCAGATCCACTGGCTGCCTCTTTCAGCTGCTTGAGAAACTGCTCTGATGGTCCGGCCCTTTATAGTAGAGATTATTTGAGGCCCTACGGCATTATGGGATGTACGGTAATGTTTCTCCTGTCCAACAGGGAAATGTAAGAGATTGAACAATCTCACGGTTTGGTCAGCGCCTCGGCTCCTGGCCGCAGTCTGCCATATTTATATTATAATTAGCTGAATACGTGATTGGCTGAATCGTGTATTGATCAGATCTTTTGAGTCATCTTGACTTGAAATGATGGGACCAGCCCTTTATAGTAGCGAGATTATTTGAGGCCCGCTGCTATTAATGTATTTACGATAATGTTTCTCCTGTCCAACAGGGAAATGCAAGAGATTGAACAATCTCACGGTTTGGGCAGCGCCTCGGCTCCTGGCCATATTTATATTATATCGAGGAGAAGATCCGGATGCGACGTTCTGATTATTGTCTTCACCTTGAATTGTGCGTAAAAGCAACATGAATGAACTGACGGTAGAGAGACAGTCATATTTAAATAAGACAGCAGCAAGATGATAGGCTAACCATATCATTGTTTCCTTGTGCTTATTGAATAGAGTGGACCAGCTGATCTGCGCGGCTGGTGTTACGATGACAGCGGGTAAAAATTGATTGGCAGACGTATGAGGAATAAATAAATGAAGACGTGTGTGCGTGTGTTTGTGTGTGTGATACTATCTCAGCCACGGGTGATGCTTCAGCTGGTACAGAGTGAAACGAATATCCGGGTCCGCACATAAGGACGCCTCAAAGAAATCTTTGCCATCTGTAGAGAAAGGAGAAGAATGGGTGAGGTCATGTGATCCATCGCAACGTGAACTCAAATGAACAGATTTTTGTGTTTATGTTTTTCTTACCTTTGGAAAGCCAACTGGTCTCATTCAGCTCCTGAAAGGTCATCTCCGGTGTAGATGCCGCCTTGTGTCGCATGAAGAACAGGACCATTCCGATCTGGTATACTGTCGAGGGTCCCGCTTTGTACTCCTCCCGACTGGACCACTCTGGGGGGATGTGAGTACCTAAAATATACAGACATAATAAAAAGACATTGAGGAGGAGGAAGAGCTTTGTTTCAATGTAAAAGTCCCCGATGGGTAAAGTTAATAAAGAGCAGGAGTAAAATTGGACTTCTTACCATAAAAGGTGTCAAAGGCGTCGTCTTCTTCGGCGAAGCAGCTCAGACCGAAGTCGATGACGCGAACTCGCGGCGCCTTCATGCAGGTCTCAATAAGGAGATTTTCCGGCTTGATGTCCCGGTGGAAAATGTGTTTCTCCTGCAGGTCAATGGCTACACTCACCAACTGCTTAATTATAACCTGAAAGACAAAAAAGAGAGAGTTGAGGGATCAGAGAGGATGCTTGGACATGTTTTCATGGCTGAGACTCTGAGATGACTACAGCAGCTTACCTTAACTTCCTTTTCTTTCAAGTGGCCTCCTTTGGATTCAATGTAGTTGGAGAGGTCTACGGCCGGCATCGGTCTCTCCAGCACCAGGATCAGCTCCTCGTCCACAATGTACCAGTCCAGCAGGTCAACGTGTGCTGAATGCCGCTCTGATTCGGCCTCTAGTTTCCTTAGCACAGCGACCTCCATGGGGATATGGAGCCCATCAGTGTCTTCGTGAAGGAGGAGATTTTCGTCTATGGTAATATGCTTAATAGCGACCTAAGGGAGATACAAACAAGACTTTTTGGTTACACTTCCTGACCGTACTCTGTGTGTGTGTCTGTATGTGTGTGAAAGAACATGTGAAAAACTTACAGGAAGATTATCCTCTCTACGATAGCCAGCATACACGCATCCACATCCTCCTTCGCCAAGTTTCTTCTGCTGCCGGTACTTGGCCTTAAACATGGCTGACGAGTCTAGAATCGGTCCATCATCGGCGCTTCTCTCGCTCTGAGCCGCCTCGGGTGGGTTTCTGCTTTCTAGAGATGAGAGAAAAAACATCACAACATGAATTTACTGACGTTCACAACACGAACGAGGACAAAAACACAAGACGATCATTCGATGTCTCTTAAACCATTTATAGCAGAATAATAGTTAAAATATGGGGATATAGCTTACCAGTGTCCTCTGAGGTCGACGGCAACTCATCCTCACAGGAGATGGGGTCCAGTCTCCTGTTTTTCTCCCTCTGTACGCTTTCCCCATCTTCTATTCTTTTCCTCTTTTTTTGCCCAGGGACGGAGCTGGACGGCAACTCATCTTCACGGGGGATGGGGTCCAGGATGAGGTCCAGTCTCCTGCTTTTCTCCCTCTGTACGCTTTCCCCATCTTCTATTCTTTTCCTCTTTTTTTGCCCAGGGACGGAGCTGGACGGCAACTTATCTTCACAGGGGTTGGGGTCCAGGTGCCTGCTCTGTGGGCTTTCCCCATCTTGTGATTCTTCTCTATTCCTTCCTCCAGGGACGATGTCCTCCTCAGCGTAGAAGTGTTTTCCTAATACTTTCCCCATTACACCTGAAGACTGATGAAGACTTTTCTAACAAAAATAGTGTTTGTTGCTGGAAGGCTGGAGTTTATATATGGGAGCTGGCACCGAGCGTTCTATTGTGCCTTTTATGACGGGTTCTATGAAGTCACAGTCTGTGACGTCACAGTGTTCCGAAATATGCAAATGAGGGTTTAGAGTAAATTCTGTGTGTACAGTTTATAAATGAACATGGAGGTATCCACTTGTTGTGGACATCCCATAAACGTCGGAACATCTAACGCCCTGGTGTCTGGGTTCATAACATCACCCGTAGGCTCACACAGCTCGGGGAATTTCACCGACTCCGCTTCCAGCGCTACGAGAGCAGCAGCACAAACTGGCGGAGCATCTCAACGCTGATTGGCCGGCGAGTTTCTCAACTGGCCGGCCAATCAGCGTTGAGATGCTCTGCCGGCGATGCGTTTGGTGTCAACGCCCATTGAGAACGGTGCTGCCACCGTGTGGTGAAATGAGGAATTACATGTTTACATTTGTATTTATTTATTCTGACAGAGATAGCGAGCCATAACTAACACATTATAAGACCGAATCTGCGGGCCGTATGAAATCTGACCGCGGGCCGGACTTTGGACATGCCTGGTCTAAGGTGACCGTTTCTTAATTGTTGGTCTAAGGTGACCCGTTATGGAATATGCAAATGAGGGTTTAGAGTAAATTCTGTGTGTACAGTTTATAATTAAAGATGGAGGTATCCACTGAATACATTCATACTGTGCATTCAGCGGCCAGCTGTTTCCTCTTAAATGAAGCTAAGCAGCTAGCTTCATATTCAACAAATCAATTATGAGAGTGGCATCAATGTTGTCATTTGACAGCTAACTCGTTAGCGTAGCTCCGACAATGTTGAACCAAATGTAATAGCAGCCATTTATTAAAATATGTTTAAATATAAGCGACCCCCAGAGATCTCTAATGCACTTGTTGGGGTTGTACCCACATGGTTATGGTGTGGTGAGTTCAGGGACCCAAATGCAGCGACAGTTCTTAGACCAGTAGTTTATTGCAGAGAAGGAGAACAGGAACAACTAGGTCCGGGTGTCGACGGGAGCAGAGAACATACGCAATTGTCAATTGGAGGCACGTTTCCGCGCTCCGAGAAGCGGCAGCAAACGGGGCAGTTAAACGGAACATCAGCGTTGACTTTACTATCGTTATGTAACGTAACATAAGAAAGTCGGGATGTCACAATGTCAAACTGTTCCTTTATTCCCAAACATGATGTAACAATACATACGTTTACATGCACAGAATATTTGTTTCTTTTGCTCTTATTTGGAGAAAGAAAAGCGCACCGGCGATGTTTTCCTCGCCGACGGCGTTTCGCTGCATGAGTAAAAAGGTGAGCGCACCTTTTCAACCAAGTTGCACAAACTTAACCAATTAGTCCTCATCTACCGAGCGTTACCGGCTCAACCCTGCCCCCGTGTGGCCAGAGAGCAGAAAGCAGTCTCTGTAACTATTACTTGGGGACAGAACTGCAATTGAAGTCCTCCAAATCAAATTAAAAAAGGACACAACATATCTTGTCCCTGCACTCGGGGACGACACATTGAAGCGTTTTGTGACCCGGCATCCCCTGAAAGAGGTCAGTAACAACTAATCCTATCAGGAGAAAAATGGCTTGATATGAATTTAACATTTTGATCAAATCCATGTGGTACAATTTCGAAGAAATAAGAGATATCTGGAAATATCTCTACTGAGATGACAGCTGTGGCTCTGGGCTCACCAGCAATTTTTAACTTTTGACTTTTTGATACCGACGTTCCAGGTTTGACATGTTTCAACATGTGCAAGATTAACAGAGTATTAAAACATTTTTTTAAAAAGTGGATTAAAAATCATAATAAAAGTAAAACATTTCGAAAGAAAAGATTAACTTTTTTTTTTTAAATGTTACTACGCTAACTCCTGTGTGCAGTTATTCAATGTGGGTCCTTATCGTGTGTCCTTATCGTTTAATCTGGACCAGCGCGTGTTGCACAGGTAGAATATCGTTACGATGATGGAGATGTTTGTCCGTAGAATATAAAACATAAGCGATGTATGAAAGCACACAGTGTTGCGTCACAAGTTAATTTGAGCAGATCAGTTTCCCACAGCGGCGGCGGAGCTGGGTGTAAACAACGGTCTGCATGTTTCATTTACACACTGTATGAAGAGGAAACTGGTCTCAAATCGACTTGACGTCAGATAACGAAGTATGACATACATATCAGACTGACAACAAGAGCGTTTTGTCAAGTATTTATTGAAGTTAGTAGTATATTGAACAGGCATCAACAGAGCCACCTACGTTGTCCTTCACTCTGGTCCTCGCTAAGTGTCCTCGGCGTCTCAACCACAGCCTCCCGAACAGGTGGTGCATTTCACAGCGAAGTCATCCGTGTTTAGTCTTTAACAACATCCCATAAAAAGAACGCGACAGAGAGGATAAGCGATGGAAATGTGTATTTCCTAGTGAGTCGACTTGGGTCCTGAGAGGCCGCTCCGACGACACATCTGCCTCCCGCACGCAAACAAAAAAACATTTAATTCAAAAAACAGTTAATTCTAAAACCAGTTAATCTCGCACACCGGCCCCTGTGGTTAATCGAAACGTTGTTATTCTGTAAAATCTCCGGAGAAAGCTATATTTTATATACATGTACAGTATACATCTACACCACTTTGGAGACAATAACTTCTTGCATTTGTTTTTCAGTGTCAATGTTTCTATGTGTTTTCAAAGAAAAGCCTTCCTCTGTTGGATACCTTTCTTGAGGAAAAGAAGGTACATTTAATAATCAAAAGTACGACATGCGATGTTAATCGTTTTTATTTATTTACTTTTAATACTCATCTTGTTGTTTCCATAGGAGGCTCCTATTGATGAGAAAGACGCCCCGGGGAACTTTGTGTCTTGGCTCATTCCAAGGTAATTTCTGCCGGACCCTCAAGAGTCCGGGATCAGCATCGTTATGCAAATCTATTTGTAATTCCGCTTTGTGGCGACCGGCCGGTCCTCTTTTTTTTCTTTTAAAACTTTCTATACACGTAAAAAATGATGTACTCAGCTAAAACAAATACTTTAAAAATCAATTTGTCACGTGTATTTCTCAATAAATTATACTTTATTGTTTAGTTTTTTTACTTTCAGAGAGCCAGTATACATTCATCAGATTTCTGGGCGTTTCGACGTTGGAAACTTGCCTTCCTATATTGAATGTGACCTCTACTTCAGAGAGAAACTTCAAGACGCTGGCTCTTACATGGTGTAGGAACTGGGAACTGGACAAAAACACCATATTTATGCAACGATAACTAATCAAATGGCCAATTTCAAGAATTGTAACTGTAAATAAGCCTTTAAATATGAATTGTACTGCAAGGGATTTTCTAATGAACATTTTCCATTAATGTTTATTTTTTTATATACATTATTTGCATTAAAACCAATGATTTGTCTACTCGGTGAGCAGTCTTGTGCATCTGTCAGAGGCCTTTTCATGGCGGGCCTCCATCTTTGCGATGCGGGATCCGAACTGCATGGCTCTCTTGGGCAGGACGGCCGACTGGCCGAGGCCCAGCCGCTTCGCCGTGAGCCTCAGGAGGAGCTTCTCCCCGACGCCGCGAGGAAGCGACAGGTCCGCCTTCTCCCACACGGGCAAAGAATTCAAGTGGCTCACCAGGTCCTCGTCCAAGTAGGGAAATCTGAAGGCAGTTATGATTGTGATTTACTCGCCGCGTACACCTTTTTACCCTCAAGAGGAGAAACGCTGATTCCTGAAACCTGACTTTTTGCTGCACAGCCACACACACACACACACACCACTTCCTCTGTTCCGTAAGGATAAAGTCTTAAAAGATGAAGCCTGTCTCATACTTAAAATCAGGATCAGTTAACTGTCTGAATAAAGTACCCGGAGAAACTGAACTAAATGTGCAATTTCAAGACATCCCGTTTTGGCTCTGGTAACGTGCACAACCCTTACCTAGCCTCTTTCCCATGGTCCCCGATCACTCGGTCATCTCTGCCCAAATTCCTGGACGGGATCCTGCCCAGCTCCATTTCCAGTTCCTGGATCAGCCCCTCGTGTCCCGACGCTGTAAATCGGACTCTGTGTCTGGAGTAACCGGCCAGCTGCTCGTCCGCCCCGATTCCTGTCAAAACCACCTGCGGTCGTGGAAAAAGGTAAACACGGTCAATGTGGTCGTTTTGAGGATTGGGAAACATATCTCAACTTAAGATATGACGCATCGATGTCGACTAATCAATTAATTGATTTAATCAATTAGTCTGTAAAACTGATCTTGTGGTTAGCAGAGTTGTGCTCGTGCGTTTCTTGGAAATAAGTCATTCGGCATATTTTAAAAAACGACTAATCGACTAAAGAACTTTTAAGTCGACTACGACCAAATTGACTAATTAAGTCGACTACGAGGGGGCGGTCCTATTAATATCAAATTTACTTTTTATCCTTCAGCACTGACACCAGTGTAGTAGCGCATGGAACAGTTGCATCAAATCCCCTAAAAAATATTTTAAAAGTTCAATAGAGCTCAGAAGTTTTTGACTCATGTACCTTTGCCGACGACGTGAAGGGCCTCGGGTCACCGTGCCCCGTGACGTACCCGATCCCTCTTGCTGCGAATCACACGGCGCAGCCAATGCTGTCATCGAGCACCGTCTCCAGCAGATGCACCAAATGGCAAACGCGCTCCTGGCGCATTTTTTTTTTTTCATATTGAGAGGGCACACGTACGAGGTGAGTACGAGGCCGGACCGGTTCATGACGGCGGTGCAGCCGCTGGGGACCGACTCCAAAACAGCCGGACTGTTCCTCGAGACAAGATCGCGTCCCCCGTGAGCCCAGGGATAAACCTCAAACGTCACGCAGCCAGCTTCTGCTACCGCCTTCAGGTCGACCCTGTACACACCAACCGCCGGGACTTCCTGCCAAGAAGACTGCGTAGGTCCAGATTCACGGGCCGCCACAGAAGTCAGGGTCAAGGCGTTGACCTCTGCATCAAATGTCCACAGCAAACTCCGCCTTCCAAGGAAGTCTCTGCCGAACCAGAGGTAGTCTCCAGCCTTCTGGTGGTAAACAAATGCCCACGGCCCACATAAAGTGGACAGGACGGACAGAATCTCCGAAGGGCCGTCACAGGATGATAGACGCTGAGAGACAACGGCCGTGTCATTTTCCTCTGGCATCACCGGGAGACCTCCGAAAATCTCCCCGTTCCACACCAGAACATTCCCAGTGTGGTCTTGAACCGGCTGAGGGGTAAGAAGACCCTTCATGTGGAGAATGTGGGCATCTGTGCCTCCGACTGTGACGTCCTGGCTCGAGTCGGGCCCCCTTCTCTTCAAACGCTCATGAACCGCTTCGCTCCACGCACACCGAGCGGCCGACAGACTCAACAGACAAAAGATGCCGCACATTGTCGCGGTGAAGGTCCGTCTCACATATCCTGCAGGTCCTTTTTCATGTTATCGAGTTCCTCTGGAGAAAGGAAAATACCCATTATGATCACATTTTTCAGTGAGATAAGACAAAACGCAGCTAGTTTATCTATTAAAAATGATTAAAAAATTACTTTTACATGAACCCAGTGTCTGACCTCTGTCTGCTCGGAAGTATAAGTTACTGTTCCTCTGCTGGATGTAGACTTTAATACACAAAATGCAATTTCTGGAGAAAATAATTTAAAAGATTGCTCAACAATTTGCGTCTAACAACTCAGGAAAAAAAGGTTTAACTAAGAGAGTTCCTATCCATAGTTTGCAAGGCATAACCACAGTTAAAAAATATTTAAAAAAAGAATAAATATGTAAATTCGAGGTACAATTGGCTCCACCCACCCTGTTTTTCTTCAGATTGGAGAGCTCATCCACGACAACCTTCTGCTCCTTTATCTGAAAGTTATCAAAAATAATTAATTTACAGAGCTGACGAAATGGAAACAACTAATTAAAATGATCAAGAGTCCCGTTTTTACGCTATAACTTTCCAACATGGCCGCCCAGTTCAAAGTTCAAAGTTAGCTTTATTGTCACTTCTTCCATTTGTGCAAACATACAGAAGATCTGAAAGTACGTTTCTCTCTTGTCCAACATAAAGTGATTGTAGTAATAATAATAATAATAATAAAAATAATAAAAGTAATAAAGTGCAAACAGCTAACAACAACAACAACAACAAAGAACATGTAAACAATATATAAAGCAGCATTTGACATATGAGTCTACTTTAGGAGTGGGAGAGTGGGGAGAGAGTTCAGCTTCCTGACAGCCTGGTGGATGAAGCTGTTTGACAGTCTGGTGGTGCGAGCCCGGAGGCTCCGGTATCTCCTCCCAGAGGGCAGGAGGCTGAAGAGACCGTGTGAGGGGTGGCAGGAGTCGCTCACAATCATGGTCACTTTGCGGGTGAGGCGGGTGTTATATATGTCCTGCAGGGAGGGGAGGGGGGGGAGTGAGGCACCGATGATGCGTCCCGCTGCGTTCACTATGCGCTGCAGGGCTTTCCTGTTGTAGTCAGTGCAGCTTCCGCCCCACACAGTGATGCAGTTGGTCAGGATGCTCTCAATGGTGCCACGGTAAAAGGTGCACATGATGGGTGGGGGGGTTCTTGCCTTCCTCAGCTTCCGGAGGAAGTAGAGGCGCCTCTGTGCTTTCTTTGCCAGGGATGTTGTGTTGGCTGTCCAGGAGAGGTCTTCACTGATGTCCACCCCCAGGAATTTGGTGCTGCTCACTCTCTCTATGACAGCACCATTGATGGTCAGTGGTGGGTGTTCAGTGTGGCCTCTCCGGAAGTAGACAACAATCTCCTTGGTCTTGCTGTTGTTTAGAAGGAGGTTGTTGTCTCCGCACCACGTGGTCAGAAGACTGACCTCCTTCCTGTAGTGAGTCTCATCATCCTTGGTGATGAGACCAACCAGAGTTGTGTCGTCTGCAAACTTGACCATGTGGTTGGTGCTGTAGGTGGTTTTGCAGTCGTGAGTCAGCAAGGTGAAGAGCAGTGGACTGAGCACACAGCCCTGAGGGGCCCCTGTGCTCAGTGTGATGCTGCTCAAGGTGTTGTTGCCCACACGTACTGCTTGTGGCCTCTCACTGAGGAAGTCCAGCAGCCAGTTACACAGCGAGGTGTTGAGCCCCAGCTGGTCAAGTTTGCAGATGAGTTGTTGTGGGATTATGGTGTTGAATGCTGAACTAAAGTCTATGAACAGCATTCTCACATATGAGTCTTTTGTGTCCAGGTGGGTGAGGGCTGGGTGGAGAGCAGAGCAGATTGCATCCTCCGTGGACCGTTTGGCACGGTATGCAAATTGGAAAGGGTCCAGAGTGGGTGGGAGAATGGATTTGATATGTGACATGACTAGTCGTTCAAAGCACTTCATTATTATGGGGGTAAGTGCCACTGGACGATAGTCATTAAAGCCGGACGGAGTGGGTTTCTTTGGCACAGGTATGATGGTGGTGGCCTTGAAGCACGTTGGAACAACAGCTTGTCTCAGAGAAGTGTTAAAGATATCCGCAAGGACATCCTTAAGCTCCTCTGCGCAGTCCTTCAACACACAACCAGGGATGTTGTCTGGACCTGTTGCCTTGCGGGTGTTGACATTGGAGAGTGTCCTCTTCACGCTAGCAGCAGACAGGCACAGGACCTGATCGTGGGGAGGGGGTGGAGTCTTGCATGGACGTGTGCCGTTTTGTGCTTCAAACCGTGCAAAGAAGCTGTTGAGGTCATTTAACAGAGAGATGTTGTTGTCGCAGGTCTGTGGCTTGGGTTTGTAGTCCGTAATGGTCTGAATGCCCTGCCACAGGCTCCGTGTATCTCTGCTGTCTCTGAAGTGCGAGGTTATCTTGTTTGTGTAGTCTTGTTTTGCCTTCCTGAGGCCGTGGGACAGGTTGGCTCTCGCTCTTCTCAGGCCAGTTTCATCCCCGGCTCTGAAGGCCTTGTTTCTGGCCCTCAGCAGCCGATGGACTTCCCCTGTCAGCCACGGCTTCTGGTTAGCCCGAGTGGTGATGGTCTTTATGTGGGTCACATCATCCATGCACTTACTGATGTAAGAAGTAACAGTGTATGTGTGGTGGTTGTATGTGGCTGCTTGCTTAAACATACCCCAGTCTGTTGAGTCAAAGCAGTCCTGGAGAGCAGAGGAGGCCCCCTCTGGCCACACCCGGACCTGCTTCAGAACCGGTCTAGAGACTTTCACTCTGGGTCTGTATGCTGGCATTAGCATGACGGTGATGTGGTCAGAGAGTCCAATGTGGGGTAGGGGGGAGGCCTTGTACGCTCCTTTGTGGTTAGTGTAGACCAGGTCCAAAATGTTGTCTCCTCTTGTTGGGAAGTCAACGTGCTGATGCAGTTTGGGAAGGACAGTCTTGAGGTTTGCATGGTTGAAATCACCAGCGAGGATGGTGAAGCCGTCTGGGTGGGCTGTCTGTTGTTCATTGATAGCCTGGTACAGTTCACACAGTGCCTCGTTTCTGTCACTGATGTTGGGGGTGGGGGGGATGTAAACAGCAACTACATTACATTACATTACATGTCATTTAGCTGACGCTTTTATCCAAAGCGACTTACAATAAGTGCATTAAACCATGAGTCCAAACTCAGAACAACAAGAATCAAGCAAGTACAATTTCTTCAATAAAGTTAAACTACAAAGTACTATCCGTAAGTGCCATTTAAGTGCTACTAAAGTGCTATCGGTAAGGGACATTTAAGTGCTACTACGGCATTTAAGTGCTAGCTATTCAAGGTATAGTCGAAAAAGATGTGTTTTTAGTTTGCGCCGGAAGATGTAGAGACTTTCTGCTGTCCTGATGTCAATGGGAAGCTTGTTCCACCAATGAGGAGCCAGCACAGCAAACAGTCGTGATTTAGCTCGAAGTGAAGGAGCTACAAGCAGATTGGCAGAAGCCGAGCGAAGTGAACCGAGCGAAGTGAACTAGCAGGATCGCTGTAAATTCCCTCGGCAGATAAAAAGGACGGCACCTTATAATCATGAACTCCGCCAGTGGAGAGCAGTGTTTACATACCACGACAGCGTCCCGACACCATGCATCCAGTGTGTAAACACACACCCCTCCGCCGCGGGTCCTCCCTCCTTTGACGAGGGCTCTGTCTGCTCGGTGGCATGTTAGCTGCTCGAGTTTCACAGCGGAGTCGGGGATGTTGTCATTTAGCCATGTTTCCGTGAAAAGAAACACACAGCAGTTCCTCACGTCTCGCTGCGCCGTCCGCAGCAGTCGTATGTGGTACATTTTATTGTCCAAGGATCGCACATTAGCCATGATAATGGATGGTATGGCTGGGCGAGTTGGGCTAGCCGCTAGCCTAGCTCGGATACCTCCGCGCTTTCCGCTCTTCTGCTTCCTCTCACACCGCTTGGTGTAAAGTGGCTGTTTACACAGTGCCACTCTTCAACAGAGATTTATTTTCTCATATGTCATGTTGTGCTGTGATACTTTGAACAGAAGAGGATTAGGGCTACACAATTATTTGAGTTCTGATTTCAAAATTCGGACGTAATCGGACTTCCTTTGTCCCCAATCCTCTTCCATAACTTTGTCATGTTTTGTCGCAGTTTATAGCATTCTAGATAACACGCACCATATTTTGCTACACGTCGATTAAAACCAGCTCTTTACACTCAGTGACAACCTAACATTTGCACAAACCACTAACTTCACATCAGAGTGGCATCATCCGCTTTTTCTATTTTTTAGATGCAGTTGATAAAAGATAAACCATTCCCAGAGCTGTCACCATACATACATATTTATATTATATTAGGCTAGTAGTTGCTGCTAGATGCTAAAGACAAGAGTGTGTATGAAAAATAACCTTTATATCAAGTAAATAAAACTGAGGGTTGTTCATGTTTTCCAGTCATATGAATCTAGGCCCTGTGTTGTTGTTTCCACCAAGGTGGACCATTTACTCAGGCGATGAGTGAAATAAGGAAATCAACAATGTGGATTCAGTATAACAATGGTGTGTGGGAATGAACTAAAAAGAGATCCTTGTAAAAAATAATATAGATTTTGCCTGTTGGCAGCGACAGGGGGTGTTTGGGGGAGGGGAGAGGATTACTCATTCAATAAGCATGCAGGGGTTGAAACCTTCCTTACACATGTGGTACAAATACACTAAATATATATATATATATATGATGTATAAATGTTCCAAAAATAACACACTTGAAATATACTTGTGATAAGTAGGGCTTCAAGTATACTCAAGTATGCTAAGATTAAATATACTTAGTGTACTTTTTTTTCTCCTTTGTGGGCACGACGGGCTGCTTTTCCACCACCAGAGCGCTGCAAAGCAAGAAAAACAACAAACAAACAAACAAACAAACCCCACCAAATCAGGCCCAGAGGTGTTTACAAGGCAGCTGTTCTTTCTCAAAACACTGACCTGATGCATCAAGTTGATCTTTATTGCTGAACACAATATTATGCATTTGCCCTCTACGTCCTCTAGTCTGAATGAGCATAATTATAAACGCACGTTTTTAAGCACGTTACAACTCCTTCATAGTGTCGTATTGCTTTTCAGAAAATTATGATGATAAATTCAAAGTAGATGCAAAAGTATACGTATGTACAATATATTATGTTGAACATTGTTGCTCCTGGATGGATCACAGCCAACCCAATTCTTTTCAACTATTTGTACTTTTACTTTCAATACTTAAGTACATTTAATATCAGAAAATTACTTTTGATACTTAAGTACAGTAAATATCAGATACTTAGGTGAGTTAGGTACTTAGGTGACTTTCACTTTAACTGGAGTCCTTTTCCAATAAGGTATTGCTTTTGGGTACACTGCTTGATCCCCACTTTTCCCCTAGACTAAAAAGAGAGCATAACACTGGTCTAACGTGATCGTTTTGTACCTCCTGGTCTAACGTGACCTTTTCTTATTTCCCAGTTATTTTCTGGTCTAACGTGACTTTTTAATTCCTGGTCTAAGGTGAACCGTTTCTTAATTCTTGGTCTAAGGTGACCCGTTTCTTAATTCCTGGTTTAAGGTGACCGTTTCTTAATTGTTGGTCTAAGCTGACCCGTTTCTTAATACCTGGTCTAAGGTGACCCGTTTCTTAATTGTTGGTCTAAGGTGACACGTTTCTTAATACCTGGTCTAAGGTGACCGTTTCTTAATTGTTGGTCTAAGCTGACCCGTTTCTTAATACCTGGTCTAAGGTGACCCGTTTCTTAATTGTTGGTCTAAGGTGACCGTTTCTTAATTCCTGGTCTAAGGTGACCCGTTTCTTAATTGTTGGTCTAAGGTGACCGTTTCTTAATTCCTGGTCTAAGGTGACCCGTTTCTTAATTCTTGGTCTAAGGTGACCGTTATTTTATGCAGCAACAACTTATCCTGTCAGCAGAAAAATGGCTTGATATGAATATAACATGTTGATAAAGTCCATGTCGTACAATTTATAAGAAATAAGAGATATCTGGAAATATCTCTACTGAGATTACAGCTGTAGCTCTGGGCTCACCAGCAATGTTTAACTTTTGACTTTTTGTGGATTAAAAATCATATTAAAGTAAAAAAATGAAAGAAAAGATTAATTTTCTTTTTACATTTTATTATTTTCAAAGCAGCAGCAGCAGCAGCTCCTGACCCATCCCGAGCTCTCTAAGAAAACGAGAAAAAAACTCCCCAAAATGGGAAGAAATCTCGGAAGAGGCAATTCAAAGAGAGATCCCCTCTTCTCAGACGGATGGGCCTGTGCCTGGATCTGAAAAATAAGACAATTGTTAGAACATAAATAATATAATGTGAGTCAAATTAAAACAGCTATCTATCTATAGTGTAGTTTATGTTTAAATGTAAATTAAGACGTGTGTGTGTGTGGTGTGATACTATCTCAGCCACGGGTGATTCCTCAGTTGCTCCAGGGTGAAACGCTGATCCGGGTCCACATGTATGCAACTCTGGGGGGACGTGGGTACCTAAAATATACAGACATAATAAAAAGACAGTGAGGAGGAATATTATGTATTACTATTATAGATAAATATACCAGTATCATATTTGTGGTATTGAGAACCGATTGTTCTTGGGTGTTTCGGCCTTTAATCACTAAACACCCTCAACAAAGGTGGCCAGCTAAAGGGTGATCAAGCCTTAGCTTGTGTCCCATGCCCAATTAAGATTTCCCACGGGACTATGCAAGGCAGGGGCGTCCACTTCCCTGAGCCAGCCCTACAGCTGACCGCATACCTCATATGCCCTCCTCAAGTTGGAGGGATCTGAATTGGGTTCCCCTGTGGGGGTGGGGGGGTCATGAAGTTATAGCCCAGCAAGGGTCCTTCCGTTTGATCCAGATCCACTGGCTGCCTCTTTCAGCTGCTTGAGAAACTGTTCTGATGGTCCGGCCCTTTATAGTAGAGATTATTTGAGGCCCGACGACATTATGGGATTTATGGTAATGTTTCTCCTGTCCAACAGGAAAATGCCAGAGATTGAACAATCTTACGGTTTGGGCAGCGCTTCGGCTCCTGGCCGCAGTCTGCCATATTTATATTATAATTAGCTGAATACGTGATTGGTCAATCAGTGTTGAGATGTCAACAGCGTCTTCATTGTTAGGGTTAGCTTGGATGTCGGCCTGCAACATCTGCTGCTGCAATGTTTTGCACGGTGCATCGATACTAAAATGGTACCGCGGTACCCGTACGTTAAAAACAATACGATTTTGCATATTTTTTGTATCGATGCTTAATTAAAATAGCGCACAATCAAAGCAAAATGGTAAAAAGGGAACCATACAGATGTTTAATGTGTTACTATTATAGATAAATATACCAGTATAATATTTGTGGTATTGAGGACCTATTGTTCTTAAAATGTTTATTATTATTATTACCATACAAGTTTTTACCGCAATCTATGTTTTTAATCAGATCAGTTTATAATTTTGGTCAAATCAAAAGACGTTTATAAAAGCTTAAAGGTTCCATCAAACGACTCCATGTCATGCTGTCTGCACGCATTGACTGCAAGGGGAGACCGTTTTCATTATTATCTTGCTGTATTAATACTAATATTAATGCCATTTGTTAAGTGTTCAAAAGGCTGGGCATGAACAAAATGGTAAAAAGGGAACCATACAGATGTTTTATTTATTACTACTATAGATAAATATACCAGTATCGTATTTGTGGTATTGAGAACCTATTGTTCTTAAAACGTTTATTATTATTATTACCGTACAAGTTTTTTTGCCGCAATCTATGTTCTTAATCAGATCAGTTTATAATTTTGGTCAAATCAAACCGTAAAGGCTGGCAAGGCTGGCATACAAAATGGTAAAAGGGAACCATACAGATGTTTTATTTATTACTACTATAGATAAATATACCAGTATCGTATTTGTGGTATTGAGAACCTATTGTTCTTAAAACGTTTATTATTATTATTACCGTACAAGTTTTTTTGCCGCAATCTATGTTCTTAATCAGATCAGTTTATAATTTTGGTCAAATCAAAAGACCGTCGTTATAAAAGCTTAAAAGGTATGTTGTTCAGATCTTTTGAGTCATCTTGACATGAAATGACGGGACCGGCCCTTTATAGTAGAGATTATTTGAGGCCCGCTGCTATTATGGGATGTACGGTAATGTTTCTCCTGTCCAACAGGGAAATGCCAGATATTGAACAATCTTACGGTTTGGGCAGCGCCTCGGCTCCTGGCCGCAGTCTGCCTATATTCATATTATAATTAGCTGAATACGTGATTGGCTACATCGTGTATTGATCAGATCTTTTGAGTCATCTTGACTGGAAATGACGGATGACGTTTTGATCCGGCCCGCCGAGTATTATGAATTATAAATTATAGTAAAGACCGCTGTAACGCTTCGTACCCTCGGGGCTGCGTGTGCGCGCTCCTGCAGCAGAACACGGCAGGTTAAAGAGCGCCGTCACGCTTTCTGCTGCACACAAACAGCCTGAAAGAGCTGAGCAATAAATGAGCATTAAGAAACATCGATGCTGGTCTGTTGCCGTCATCGTGCTTCAGGAAACTCAAGTCGGCTCCTGGCCGCAGTCTGCCCATATTTTATAATAATTAGCATCGTGTATTGATCAGATATGTACCGAATCGTGTATTGATCAGATATTTTTAGTCATCTTGACTTGAAATGACGGGACCGGCCCTTTATAGTAGAGATTATTTGAGGCCCGCAGCTATTATGGTATTTAAGGTAATGTTTCTCCCGTCCAACAGGGAAATGCCAGATTTTGAACAATGTCACGGTTTGGGCAGCGCCTCGGCTCCTGGCCAGTCTGCCCATATATAAATAAATGGAGGGCTAAAGGGATTAAATGTAAATTATGACATGCATGTGTGTGTGTGTGATACTATCTCAGCCACCGGTGATGCTTCAGCTGGTCCAGGGTGAAACGAGTATCCGGGTCCTCACATATACACGCCTTAAAGAAATCTTTGCCATCTGTAGAGAAAGGAGAAGAATGGGTGAGGTCATGTGATCCATCGCAACGTGAACTCAAATGAACAGATTTTTGTGTTTATGTTTTTCTTACTTTTGGAAAGCCACTTGGTCTCATTCAGCTTCACAAAGGTCATCCCCGGTCTAAATGACACCTTTTTTCGCATGTAGAACAGGACCATTCCTATCTGGAATACTGTCGTGGGTCCGGCTTTGTATTCCTGCCGACTGGCCCACTCTGGGGGGACGTCAGTACCTAAAATATAAAGACATAATGAAAAGAGAGTGAGGAGGAGGAAGAGCTTTGTTTCAATGTAAAAGTCACCGATGGGTGAAGTTAATAAAGAGCAGGAGTAAAACTGGACTTCTTACCATAGAAGGTGCTATAGACGTCGTCTTCTTCGCTGAAGCAGCTCAGACCGAAGTCGATGACGCGAACTCGTGGCAACTTCATGCCGGTCTCAATAAGGAGATTTTCCGTCTTGATGTCCCGGTGGAAAATGTGCTTCTCCTGGAGGTCAATGGCTGCATCCACCAACTGCTTCATTATAATCTGAAAGACAAAAAAGAGAGTTGAGGGGTCAGAGAGGAGGATGCTTGGACATGTTTTCATGGTTGTGACTGAGATGACTACAGCAGCTTACCTTAGCTTCCTTTTCCTTCAAGTAGCCTCCTTTGTCTTGAATGTAGTCGAAGAGGTCTACGGCCGGCATCGGTCTCTCCAGCACCAGGATCAGCTCCTGGTCCACAACATACCAGTCCAGTAGGTCAATGGATGCTGAATGCTGCTCTGATTGGGCCTCTAGCTTCCTTAGGACAGCGACCTCCATGGGGATCTGGAGCCCATCACTGTCTTCGTGAAAGAGGAGCTCTTCGTCTATCATAATATGCTTGATGGCGACCTAGGGGTGATACAAACAAGACTTTTTGGTTACACTTCCTGACCGTACTGTGTGTGTGTGTGTGTATGTATGTGTGTGAAAGAACATGTGAAAAACTTACAGGAAGATTATCCTCTCTGCGATAGCCAGCATACACGCATCCATATCCTCCTTCGCCAAGTTTCTCCTGCTGCTGGTACTTGGCCTTAAACATGGCTGACGGGTCTGGAACTAGGTCGTCCTTCTGAACCGGTCCATCATCGGCGCTTCTCGCGCTCAGAGCCGCCTCGGGTGGGTTTCTGCTTTCTAGAGATGAGAGAAAAAACATCACAACATGAATTTACTGACAATCACAACACGAACAAGGACAACAACACATGACGATCATTCGATGTCTCTTAAACCATTTATAGCAGAATAATAGTTCAAATATGGGGGTATAGCTTACCAGTGTCCTCTGAGGTGGACGGCAACTCATCGTTACAGAGGATGGGGTCCAGCATGGGGTCCAGGATGGGGTCCAGTCTCCTGCTTTTCTCCCTTTGTAGGATTTCCCCATCTTCTGTTCGTTTCCTCTTTAGTCCTCCAGGGACGACACTAATGTCCTCTGAGGTGGACGGAAACTCATATTCACAGGGGATGAGGTCCAGGATGGGGTCCAGCATGGGGTCCAGGATGAGGTCCAGGATGGGGTCCGGGATGGGGTCCAGCATGGGGTCCAGTCTCCTGCTTTTCTCCCTTTGTAGGATTTCCCCATCTTCTGTTCTTTTCCTCTTTAGTCCTCCAGGGACGACACTAATGTCCTCTGAACTGGAAGTCAACTCATCTTTACGGGGGATGAGGTCCAGGATGGGGTCCAGTCTCCTGCTGTCCCCCCTCTGTGGGCTTTCCTCATCTTGCATTACTGCTGTATTCCCTTCTCCAGGGACGACGTCCTTCTCCTCAGCTTTGAAGAGCTTTCCTAATACTTTAGACATTACACCTGAAGACTGCTGAAGACTTTTCTAACAAAGATAGTGCTTGTTCCTGTAAGGCAATATCATATACTAATAATATTAATAAGGTATATATAGGGGAGCTGCCACTGAGTTCTATGGCTGTGCCTTTGATGAAGGGTTCCATGAGGCCACAGTCTGTGACATCACCGTGTTCCGGAATATGCAAATGAGGGTTTAGAGTAAATTCTGTGTGTACAGTTTATAAGTAAAAATGGAGGTGTCCACTGAATACATTTATACAATGCATACCATACTATGTGTATAAGCATACAATACTTAATACTGATTCTGGCTGGCTTTACTCCAAACTAATAAAATGTACTCTTTTATGAATTTCTTAAATTCACCTTTTTAAAAGGCACTTGCATTTGATACATACACATATGTTATACAATCAAAAATTGCAGCTATCTATATAATGAAGCAATATTGTCTTTAGGCACAGTGTAAAGAGGTAATTTGGCCCTAAAGCTGATTTATTAAAAATTCATTCGCACAAAATATTGACGGACACACGATTCCACAAATTATGTTGAAGGGCGGAGCTCGACACAAACGTCACGTCCAAGCTCTTGGCTCATATTTCTGTGCCGTTTTACCACGAAGATATGAATATAACCGTTGCATAAACAACGAAAAATATCGACTCCAGAGGGTTAAACAAATAAGATATAAAGTGTTAACTAGTGAGCTGTAGAGGTGCTGGAAGGCAAAATCTTAAATTAAGCCGAATTCTTCTAAAACAAGCAATGAAAAAACCCTAGTTTAATAGTAAGTTACTTAAAATTAGAATTTAAGTCTCTTGACTAAATTAAATTCAAGATTTGACACCTTAATCTGGGATTGATAATGAGCATAAAAGTAGTTAAAATAAGACATCATTTCTTAAAACAGCATAACAAATATAAGTAATGTTGTCTTAAATCAAGACACCAAAACTTTCTCATTTAATATTTTTTTATTAACTTTGCAATACAATTGCTTAACTCAACATCCAAAAAAGGACGACTTCCACATTCCAGAGCTATCATAATCTAACAGATTGAAAAGCCAGTTTTGATTTAAACCCCACTATCAAAAAAACCCATCAGTTATTGTAGCAGCATACTACAGCAATAAACACCATGTTGCATATTATCCCACAGGAAAGGTTTTCAATCTCACCAACAAATGTGCCTAACTGTGATGAACTTTTTTTTTAAAACAGAACATCAACTTTCTTTGAAAGTCTTGCAACAGGAAGAGTGGGGCAGAGTGATGGACAAAGGGACTCACTCACTGAATGACTTCCACTCACCCATTGCTTTTGTGTAGTGAGGGGTCAAATCCTGCTCATGAATTGAATCTTGAAGTACCTCTGTCTGCAGTACTGACAGTAGTGTAGAAATGCACTTGGGGTAGGTCATGTGCAGGGCATAGTAATATGCCATGACGTAGAGAAGTCCCTCATTAAGTCTGTCCATGGTGAAGGTGGTCACAGGTGTTTTTCCGAAGGCGATCATGCAGTTGTCCTCAGAAACGAGCAGAACCGGAGAAGACAGGGGTCGCTGCTGCATGAAACCATTAGGATCCTCGGAAGTCTAGATGACACAAATAAATCAAGAAGATTAGAAAAAACATTGCAAGTAACATAAACTTGGACAGGACAGGACTAGGACATTAGTGAAATCATATTGTACTTTAAAACACACAGTCATAGTAACCCCTCAGCATTAAGCCCACTGCAAATGCTGAATGCACAGCTAGTTCCAATGATGTTAGTACTACATTAAGTACACTATGGAAAACACTTCCCCTTTGGAGCTTTTGAAATGATAAAAGTTTATCTCAAAGTAACTAAACCTAACATAAAATGTATGCCTGAAAAACTGTAACATATTAAGAAATGTTTCAGTAAGTCTGTAAATCTCACCGCTAGGACTGGGAGTTGGTCGGTTGGATGATTCGCTGCAGCTCATCCAGCACCTGAAAAATAGATTCAGATAAATAATTTAAAAAAAAAGTACATTCTGATGACTTCTTCTTCAAAAAAAAACAACAACATTACTTACATGATCCAGTTCTCTGAAACAAGGGTAAGCCTCTAGAATCTTTGTTGCTCTGTCTTGCTCCTTTAAAACATCAGAGGTGATGAAGCGTCTTCGAGACTCAAATTCCATGTTCAGCAAATGAGTTACCGCAGCTTTGTTTGGCTTTTTGGACTTGTACATTTCTTGGAGGGTCTTGTAGTGTCTTGCTTGGATTTTCTGGCTGTCCATGATGTCAACTGAACAAGCTGAAGACATTACAGGAATGTTATGGTGGAAAGGGGACATGAGATTTCCAAACTAACAAGTAAAACTGACAAATTAAATGTAATACATACATTCTTCACCACTGTTGTTCTGCGCTGGGGTGCTGGTTCTAGGTGACAGATCTACTGGGATGCCCATGGGACTAACAGGTGACCATTCCAGAATAATGGTGGATGTACTGGAATCTTCGTCATAGTCAGTAGTTGCAACGTCTGAACTGACTTCTTGTCGTGGTTTCTTGGAAGGAGGACCTTTGGCCTTCTTTGGACTTCTGACATTTGAGAGTCTCTTCATGAGCTTTTTGGCAACATGCTCCTGCGAGGCATACATAGTTAACATTGAAAAAAAAGACAATAGGCTCAAACTTTCTTATATTCTAATTATAGCTTTCGGCAATGTCTTGCTCCATTTGAACTTTCTGTCACGATTTCGCACTGTTTGAACATAAATCTCAGTATTAACACATACCAGCAACAAGCAAAATTAACAAAATCTACTCACCCACTCATTGTTTGATGACCCGTCTTTTATCATTGGATAGTAATCCACCAGTCGCTTTGCCATGGCATTCACCTCATGTTTGGTGGGGTATCTGGAGTCCTCTGTGGCTCTTGCGATGGAGATCATGTTAGTCATAGTGTTTCTTATGAGTCGGCAGAAGAGCTCCTTGGATAGGGTCACATTGTGCTCGGTCCCCAGCCGTTTCTGTTCAAAGTAGGAGCGTCGCACCTGTTCAAGCTCACTGTCTGTGAAGACTATGTATTCTGGGTTTGACATAGTCACACATTTAGAAGTATTGGCCTCCTCTTTTGAAAAGTCACTGCCTCCAGTGGGGGGTGATTGCTGAATTTCGGGAGCAGTATCCACCTAAAACACATTTACAAACATTTATTGTGTAACTTTGTCATAGTATGTTCTTACTTGTTAGTTTAAGCATTATAATTTGGGGGATTAAAAAAACATTTTTATTTAATATCCACTGTTGAAATGGACTCAAAGCAGACATGTCTAAACTAATGACATATTTATGTATATGAACCAGATTTAAACTGTGATATTGGAAAAATGTTGTACTGTTAAACAGTTGTGTTGCACTGTGAAAGACAAACCTGACCTTTTCATCTTTATTTACAAAAAAGCCATATAGCCCGCCGCCTCAAGAAATTTTCAGGACCAGGAAAGAGGTCTTTGATGTCGTCTCGGGAAAGCGAGGGGAGTAAGTCTTCTCCAATATTAGCAGCTGGAATATAGAACAGTTAGTCAGGGCCAAGAAACAAAGGTTATCATTGAATTCCCTCAGATTTTAACATAGCAGGTGAGGACATTTTGCCAACACCCGTTGTACAATAAGCACTGTTTGGACATTTTACAAATGTTTCCTATTTTTTGACAGTGAATTTGACAGCATTTATAAATTACCGGTACAGATGTTGAAGCCATGCAAACTACAGTAAGAGTGACAATAGAGCCTTGCTAGATACAATGCATTCACATTTCACGTCAGTTAATATATTTTGTAAAGCTTGATGGACAATTGGCACCACAAATGGCACCTTTAAACAAAGGCGTTAGCATACAGATTAAACTCAGGAGCCTTGAACCGGGTCCTGTGCACGCAAAAGAGCTTCCAATGGCTCCGGCTCCTGCCTGGGCATGTGCACTGCTTAATCAATTAACCCGTAATGTTTTACAACCAGGTGTTGCTGTTTTTTCAGCATTTACAAAATGGAACCAAAGCTTAATTAGACTGAACCTATTTCTAGATGGGAATCATAATGCAACACCAGACGTTTTTTTGATGTAGATTAGCTAGCTGCTAAACTTTAGCCCATTAGCAAATCATTAAGATAGGTAGCTAAACAACGGCAGCACAACATAAAAGTAACCCCTGTAGCATACCTCTGAGTGTGGCGATTGCAACCTCGTCCAGTTTGTCCATCTTTTGACATAAATGTCGAGCAGCAGCAGGTGACCTCCGGAATAGCTGCTGCATAGGCCTAGTTCATTAAAATTGCAACGGACTCCAAAAAAAAAGAAGCGCGACAGGGTGGATTGCACCATCTTCCAAGAGGGAGCGGGGGTGGGCACTCCGCCTAAATGAGTTTATTTTGCATTTATACAAATTATATTCATCTAAATAAGTTCATATTACTTTATAATGATTAAAATCGAGTCACACTCATTTGATAATTGATAAATGGTAAGTCGTTTTTGCCGTCATAAGACACTGAATTATGGTACGTTCCAGGTCATGGTTCAGACGGGTCAGACAGAGCAGGGGCAAACGCAGGTCGGACTCCAGCTAGCTAGCTAACTGCTAGCTAACTGCTAGCTAACTGCTAGCTAACTGCTAGCTAACTGCTAGCTAACTGCTAGCTAACTGCTAGCTAACTGCTAGCTAACTGCTAGCTAACTGCTAGCTAACTGCTAGCTAACTGCTAGCTAACTGCTAGCTAACTGCTAGCTAAAAACGGGGGAAATGATTTGGCGCTGTGTTATTTGCTTTGTGTTCGTGGCTCTCACTCTCAAATCTTTATTGAGTCATATTAATACTGCTCATAGTCGCAGTCCAGATTTTCGCGTTGTTTGTGGAATTGATGGATGCACCAAAGAGTATCGAGTCTACAACTCGCTATGGTATCACATTAGAAGAAACCACCACGAACACCTGGAAAGTGGCAGCAGCAACTCACGGAGAGAGAGGTCAACAGCAGGCCCGGAAGCCTCTTCAGCGGTGAATGCGTGGGCATACAGGCCAGCTGAGAGAGCATCAAACGGATGAAGCAGTGGTGGACAACAGGGTGCAAGATGTAATGACTGTTGGGTCATGTCCTGCTGTAGACTCTTCTGCATCATGTCAGTCAGAGGTAAGTCTGTTGTTTCCTTCAGTACACAGCTAAGCTTTATTATCAATCTTTTTATGTCTCACCATTTCAAAACAAATCTCAACTGGATTGTCATAACATGCTATTTTATCACTGCATATCAGTGTTTGTGGCAACAGTGTGTTTTATTATACGTTCTTTTTTTTAAGGATGACATCAGGCGTAACACTCTGACCAGACAAGCTACTGCTATTATGTTGACTGCAAGAGAAAAACACCATCTTTCACAGGTTTGTCTACATACAACATTATTACATTCCTTTCATCTGTGGCTCTGTTGATGATCTGCATGTCAAATCCAAGTCAGTTTACAGTTATTTAGTCTCCCTTAGCTGCAACTTAACTTGTATCTCCATGAGATTTCATTTTTAATAATGCCTTGTATTTGCTCTCTGCTATCTAGTTAGGATAATTTCATATTTTGAATTTAATTTTAATAATGCCTTATCAATTCGTTGAAAAGCATCATTGTATTGATGCTACTCTTATTAATATTTTTTATTATTTATAAAAGAGATTGTGTGCTAAACAATTTTAAAACTGGACTGTTTGGATTTAATTTGCTTGTTTTTTCAGAGAGGTGTGAATGATGTTGTGGCAGCAATGCAGCAATATCAAGCCCTGTTGGTGACTAATCTGAGGAGTCAGCTACAAACTGTATTCCAGCAACATCAAGGAAGTGAACTTGAAAAGGAAGCAATGGCAGTATTCGACCGGATTGAGGATCCATTTTCCTCTCTTGCAACAACATACAGGCAGGACAACGTGATTAAGGAACATTTCAATTTTGTGGAGTCAGAGGAGGTTTCTGTTGGGTATACTGCCTGCTTGCAGAAAAAAGGGACAAAAAGGGTCCTCTCCACAATAACAAAATGTTTTCATTACGTACCTCTGATTAAAAGTTTAGAACAGTTATTGTCCCATCCAAAAGTTTTAGAAATGATAGATCAGCTGCAAAAATACACAAGTGGTGGTTATCTGTATGACATCATAGATGGAGAGCTCATGAAATCGCACCCTTTATTTTCCGCCCGGCCCTCTGCTTTACCTGAGTTTGGACTTGTGAGCAATATCTATGTAATTAACTCATCATTATATTGTTATATACTAATGTTCGCTATGATGGAAATTACATGGCATATACAATAGAGATTCCAAACATGGCACAAGCAACTGAACTCATAGCATCTGATAATCTGGTAGATTTCACTCCATATTATAGTTATACTCACAAGGATGTGACATATGTCCCTACAAAATATTATCTGGGAGATGTGCTTGGGCTACACAGAGCCTCATCTGATGGACTGTAAAAGGCGCACTGTTTAATGTGTTAACATTATGTGCCACAAACTGTGCTTCTTGACCGTCAAATGTTGTTGTTTCATGATTCTTTCTTCTTCAGATGAACAATCAGTTAGCAGTCAGATGCCGATGCTGCAGGATACTGCATGTTCTTTTGTGATTCAGGATGCAATTGGGCCATTTTTTCATTTTGTTTTGTTTATGGGCCATGCAGTTTTCATTCAGCATGGTTATTTGTATTATGTTGTGTGTTGTATAGACAAGTCTGCTGTCATCTTAATATGTTGGATATGAAGCAGCAGGTTCTGCCCTGCAATGGAAATAATAATAATAATTTTAAAAAAACTTGAATTGTCCTTGTTTCATGGAATTCTTAAATTGAGAAGTTGTGCAAATGGTCTTATTCTTAAAATAAGGCAAATAATCTTGTCACTGCACTGGGTTTTATTGTAAAACATTGTTATAGTCTGTTTCTGGTTCATTCTAGCTCAAAATTAGCTGGTATATCTTATCAAGAAAAAGTAAGGCATACTTTCTTAAAATGAGATAATGTTTCTAATCAAAACATGCTTGACAAGATTAATATTCTTTTTGGGCAAAAAATAAGACTTATTTTCTTGATACAAGGCTTTTTATACTTTCTTGAAATTCCTTTTTTGCAGTGCAGTAGTTCAGCAGCGTCGTTAGCCTGACGTTCATGAGCATCATCTCTGGTGGAAGAGCTCCACAGCAGAAAACTGGAATTTTAGACAAAAACAACACGAGACGCACCGAGGCAGCCATCTTGGAGGTCTTCAACCAGTAAAGAATTATGACGCCAGTGCATCCACCCAGTATACTGTTGACATTTCTATCGTGCTATGGCGCCACCCAGTGGACACATATGCACACACACACACACACACACACACCTTTTACAATGAGACAGGAAACTACAAACAAGCAGGTTCTTTATTAGCAAAGAGTAACAAACCAGCAGGTCTATGGAGTAAGAAGAGGCAGCCTACACAGAAGCATAACGTTTCTCTATGGAGGGGGGGGGGGGGGGGCTGCCCCGGTGCTACGCGGCTCGCCAGGCCATGGCAGATGCATTGTGGGATTGTTTCAGCCAGAAGATCGGAGTGTCTAGAATGTAAAAGGTGTGATTAGAGGGTTTAATAATACAGCAGGGTCACCTGACCGCAATAATACTTGTGTGTTTCTGCTACTTTACTCAAGTGTTTTAATTTTCTGCAACTTTATACTTCATTTGATACAATGTCCATTATTTTTTATAGATTCAGAGTAATAATTATGTAGGAAATGAGGAGTCTTCTATTCCCCTTGGCCGTCACCTGTGGCCGTTTATTTCTCTTTCCAACACCTGCCTTGACATTTACTTCCTGGTGTCCTTTAACACCCCTCGTTACCAGGGTTACGCCCCTTCTCTTACCTGGTCTTGGTACTATAAAAAGGAACAATATGCAACATATTACTGTGTTAAATCATACAATGACCATGACAAGGAAAAGTTGAAATACTAGCTTCTTTGACATCAATGCTAAGGCCAGAATGTTTACGCCCACATTGAGTACCCGGGTAACGTTACTCATGCCCATCCCAGCTATCTATCCATCTTATCTTATAGAAACCATCTTTTCTGTTTACTTCAAATCTCCACTTTAAGTTGAGTGCTCAACCTGGCAACCCGGGTGAGCTCTGACTCTCAGGAGGAGGGAGACGACTCTCTCCATATGTTTTAATCCGGCCTGCGGTCCTCGTTTTTAAACGTTAGCCGTTAGTTCCTTTGTATGTTTTGTTGCTAATATATTTGTTACCCGACATTTTTAAGATGGTACCATCTTGGTAGAAAACGTCTCAGCTGAGCTACGCAACGTTTTGTATTTCAATATAATTATATTTGACCAGTTTAATTTCAGATGGGCAGACGGGAATTTTAGAAAAAAACGGTCGTCTTTACGGGAAACTATTAACAACTTTTAACAAGACAGATGTACAGACCTCTGAAAAGCTGAAGTATTCAGGTGTTTTGTTGAAATATAGAGTATTTTTGTACCTCAGGAAGAAGAGTGCTAATGCTAAAATGCTAGAATGCAGATTTGACTTTGTCATTTGAAATGTCAACGAAAAGGATGAAATCCTGAAAGGAATCCGGCTCTTTGAAAGATAAATGAAACCAGCAGAGACCCGGACCTGTTTCCCGTTTCGGGACCTTAGAACTGCAACCGAATTCTGCTTTTTGGGCCTCGTTCACGTCCATTTGCTCACTTCAGGAATTCAGGATTACCTTCGATTGTTAGAAAGTTATGATTTGTTTTAAAGCACCTTTGTTGTCATGAACTGAAGGCAGTGAGTGTGTTCCTTCTAAGAGAATCTACTCTGAATCAAGCAGCAAAAGAAAAAGTTGTACGGAGGCCCAGAGACCCTAATATTAAATGAATAAGACATTATACATTGTATGTATTGTATTGATAATACAAAATGTAATATACGTAATATGTACCTTTTCATGATCACAAAGCTTATGACCATGTGTGATTTTCTTTTGCCATTTCACCTGATTCACACTTTAAGCCACTTTATCAATTAGTAACTAATTTGATTATTTCAGTATTTCATGGTTAAATTTAATAATTTGATCGTATCTATTTATATGATTATTTGTTTGACTTATTCATTCAATATACGTCTCCAAAGATGAAAACCAACAACTGTCATTCTGTTGAGCTGCAACTAATATTGATTATGGAATCAGTTTAAAAATAAATAAAAACGTAAAGACTGATGATTTCTGCACTAATCTGGTCAACTACAAGCACCATCAGCTACTTCACAGTACATTTAGCAGTAACTTGTAACCAGCAAGTACTTTTCATGTTTATTTTTAACAACACAAAGTATTCTCTGAGTATAAGGAGATGATTAAAACATGTCGCTCTGTTGCATTTTTCCCTTTGAGGAGGCGAAACTGAGATGAAACACGGCTGTTTCACGGGTACCTGAACAGATCTCATTGCGGCTGCAATGAAAACACAAAAGTATAACAATTTGAGATTTGCATGTAGGGCTGGGTATCGCTAGTAATATATATATATATATATATATATATATATATATATATATATATATTTGCCCAGATCTGTCTCCAAAAAGGATCAAATGCAGGTAGTTTGGGTACTACTTGGTTCTGGGTTATTTCGGGCCGATACCCAGCCCTAGACTTGCATGGCTGTTGTAGACGGTGTGGCTTGCTTACATTTGCACCATTCTGCATCCCCGGCTGCATGAAAATAAATGCTAACTATTGCGGCGCACTAAATGCTCGCGGGGTGGGGTGGGGGGGGGGGATGCAAAATGTCCAGAAAGGGGGCATTGTGAAAGCATTTTGGTGAAAGCAGAGGACAGCACTTGTGACGGCAGAACACATTCTACATTTCTTTTTCTTTTTTTTGTACATTCATCAGTAGAAACAAGACAAGTAAACGGACTCTTCCGTCTAAATCAGAGGCCGATTCAACAGCCGGATTAACTATTTTACAAGATCAATGAACCCGAACACTCTGATCGGTTACTCGACACAGTGGCTGGTAGACAAAATGTACAAACGGAAAACGGAGAATTCTCAACAGGTTCGGGTTCAAGAAAACAAGATTTCTCACCTGATTTCTAACCCTATTCCCTGATTATTCTACATATTTTTGTAAACTACCTAACCTTTTTTTAGTTGATGTTTTTTGTAAACAGTGAAACAATCAAATTGTAGTGTTCCCGTGTAGTCCATCGTCTTGCTCTCCGAGGTTAATCCGTGATTTCTTTGTGTCTTTTCCCACTCAACTGCAGTTCGTTGTGGTTCATGACGGCAACAGTTCAGCTTTCTATCCGTCGGTGACTTGGATGTAAACTCACAACACTATTCACGGCGTAAACTCCGCCGCTGCACAGTCCAGCAGCTGTTTAGCGACTTCAGCGGGTAGGCCGGGTCGCTCCGGGGCAAACGGCGAACATTTCAAACCCAACACAAGTCCTGAAATAAATAAACATATGATAATAAATACATTTTAAAAAACGTATATCGCAGCGAGGTTCGACGCTGTTGCGTACCAGTCTTTTCCAAGGAGCTTTCCAGTGTTGGTGGTTTAAAATCAGCCACTGTTGTTAACATGCGGGGGGGAGGGGGAGTTCCGTTATGCTTAAATCTTTATTAAATAATTACTTTTGTTGAGAGGATTTCCCACGAGAGACTTGGACAAACGAGGAGAACGTAGAATGAACGTTAGCGGAGATGTGGACCGTAAGAACATTCATGAGCATCGATACGAGTAACATCCACGCCATCGAGGGGAAAACCTGCTCGTTGCACCCGGATTTCATTCGTGAAGTTTTCTCAACAAAAAAAAAAAAAAGTCAAAGCGATCTTTAGCGAAACATCGACCTCAGGAAAAGAACCCCAACTAAGCCGCCATTTACCAACTCCATCAGATTCCTTTTCAACCAGTTTAGACTCATTAAAAAGGAACATTTTGTTGCATTTACGTTTATCCGTTTGCAGAAATAGAATATAGATATAAGTATGTTTACTCATGTGTATAATCACCTGAAACTACCAATTGTTATGCATTTGTTACCAGAGAAAAAGCCTTTTTTTTTAAAATATATATATCTGCATAAAAGACCACTAAGTCCGCTGTGTTTTTTCCTACGGAAGCCCAGAAAGGCCAAACCAAACTTTAGCATGCCACGGTAGTTCTCCGACACGCCCGCTTTCAGTTGGTTACAATCTGCGACCTCGCCTCTAGATGGCGCCATGACCTGCACACTGCAGCTTTAAATCCTCCGTGGGAGTTTCTCGTGACACAAAATCAGATCGAAGACATCGTTGGCGGTTTTGCTTTTAGCGATTTTACCATTTTTGTACTCCTGTGGGCTCAAAGTGTCACGAAAAGCTTTTTTTTAAAAATATGTTCAGACGCGTTGGCTACAACATGTTAGCAGAGCGTGGGACAGTTGCCCCAGAGCCCCTGAGCAACAGGCCGAATTAAACTACCCCCCCTTTAACACAATGGTCTCCTGCCTCCAATATAACATCTGTCCCTGAAAAAATAAACATTACAAATATAAACTAATATGTTGACATTAAGCCCGCTCACAGTGTGTTTTTCTAAATGCTAATTTCCTCAACTTTGAGGTTCTTTGGGTTCTCATGGGGGTTCTAGGCTGCTTATGGGGCCCTGCTTCACGTCTAATGGTTGTTACCGGGGGAACAAAAGATCAAATGAATGTGTTAGTCTGCAATTAAATATCAAACAATCATGAATTTTAATTATTTCTTCTGCTTTTAAGTTTAGTGGTCGACAGAGTGGCCTCGTGGTCCTTTATGAAGACGTAGATCCCTTCCCCACTCACACATTAATAAATACTAAAGATCATTAAATGCTTATAATACACAGCAGTGTTGTTGTGGGTGGCACTCGGAGCTCCTGTCCGTCACAGCGTGTTGCCCAAGCTGCTGCTCACCAGCCCTTTGATGTTAGTGACGGGCCGCACGTCATGCAGCTGTCTCCGTCGGTCAATAAATGTGGCCAATCGCGTCGTGTCCAGCGGTGTCTTGGAGTACTCCCCGCCGTGCGCACCCCCGCGGCCCACCCACGGGTGCTGCAGGCAGGAAGTAGCGCTCGGCCTCTTCCTGGGATCCTGCTGCAGCGCCGAGGACACAAAGTCCCTCGCCGCCTGGCTCACGTCGCGGAAGTACTCGTCCGGGAAGCAGAAGTCCAGGCGGCAGATGTTGACGCAGGTCTCCTCCGGCGACTCGTCCAGGAACGGGGACACGCCGCTGAGCGCCACGTAGGCCAGCACGCCGACGCTCCACACGTCCGTGGCGACGGAGACCGGCGTCCCGCGGATGAGCTCGGGCGCGGCGAACTCCGGGTTCCCGAGCAGGAGGTGGACGTACCGGCGGTGGGCGGACAGCTGCACGGCGTCGCCGAGGTCGATGAGCTTGATGCCCGGGGTGGGAGAGTGGAGGTCCACCATGATGTTCTCAGGCTGCAGCGCAGACGCACGGATTCAGAGTCATTTCAAAAGGCATAAAAAAACAGCAACAAAAAACTCATTGATCTCAGGTCAAGTCACACACACACACACACACACTTCTCACCTTCAGATCCAGGTGAACCACTCTGCAGGTATGAAGGTGCTGCAGGGCCTCGAGTGTCTCTCTGATGAAGAACGCCACCTTCTCCTCCATCAGCTCATCGTGGGCGACGAGGTAATCGAGTAAACGACCATCCTCCAGCCTGACACACAAACACACATTGAGTAACATGTAGATAAAGCTTTAATAATGTCATCTAAAGTAAGCGGTGCAGCAAAGGGAACAAAACGGCTGCAAAAGACAAACACATAAACTTTGAATAGGGCCAAAATAACCAAAAAACAACCACAAAGAGACTCAAAGTGACTATAAGACATAAAGCAACTACGAATAGATGCAAAATACCAACAACAACAAAAGTAAACAGTTAGAAAGTGACACAAAATGACCACAAAGAGATGCGTAAGCATTACAAAGGGACAGTAAACAACAACAAAAAGAGGCTCAACAACAATTCAGTCAAGACGTACTGCTCCAGGATCAGCATCAGAGAGGTGGGAGACTCGTAGGTGTCCAACAAACAACCCCAAGGCTTTAGTCCTAAACCAGCCTATCTTTTGTCAGAACCCTGTATCTGGTTCTCATGCTCGGGCTAACTGTTATTCAGCTTTTTTTTAAATATTTTATTATTATATATAAATATTCCCAATTTGGGATTAACAAAGGACATCTATCTGTCTATGTTACGATGGAGAGGGACACTAACTAGTTTTACAGAACTGTTTTTTTTCCATTGCAGTAATTATTGATAAAAGAGGTACAACAAAAGCATGAAGTTCAGTGTCATGTCGATCAAGGGTTAAACAAATAAGAATAAGAGGACTAACAGGACTTAAACATCTTAATATCTAAATGATTGTCAGAGGAAAACTGTCTAAATGTAATCAATGAAAACACAATTCATCCGGATGAACAATAGATCAACTTGTTTTTCTCCATTTTTTACAACATCAATCAAATCAAAAGACTCATAATCAACCGAGGGCATAAGGGAACAAGTGAGGACGCGTTTGAGCACACTGCCACCTACAGGTCAGACGGTAACAATGCAGCAGATCTTCGCATCCCCTGTTGTTTTGATTTGTTGTTGTTTGCGCTCACCGATGTTCTTGGAGTAAACGGGCACGAGCACGTTGACCAGTCGCTCTGCCGCCAGCAGGCACGCGCACAGCAGCGCGAGGCCCTGCAGCGCCGCAGTGCCTTTGGGCCACAACAACGGCAGCAGCAGCCGCACCTTCCTCCCGCAGCCTCGCCACGCGGACGGCGAGGGGGGGGAGGGGGGAGGAGGAGGAGGGGGGGTCTGGACAGAGAGAGAGATGCATGTGTTATTTCTTGTGGTATTATAATGCATATTGATAATGCGTGTATGTTCTACATAGATCCATTGTTTTCCTTTTTACTGTACTAATTAATACATTATCACCTGGCTTTAAGATGCACAAACTTAAGCAATTAGTCCTCATCTATCGAGCGTTACCGGCTCAACCCTGCCCCCCTGTGGCCAGGGAGCAGAAGGCAGTCTCTATAACTATTACTTGGGGACAAGAACTGCAATTGAAGTCCTCCAAATAAAATTAAAAAAGGACACAACATATCTTGTCCCTGCTCTCGGGGACGACACATTGAAGCGTTTTGTGACCCGGCATCCCCTGAAAGAGTAAAACATCATTTAAAAAAATTAGGGGGTTGTTTTTAGGGGGGGGTACACATCTGGTTAACTTTCCCTCACGCAAACAAAAAAAGAGCAGCACAAAGATTCTTCTGTAAATGTAATCTGTGTGTTGAAACTAAAAGAAAACTCTGCTGAAAGAAGCTGCCTACATTACCCACAATGCAACTCGACCGACAGCAGTCGGACGGAGATTCGGGGTGTGCTTAGCAAGGGATGTCACTACTTTCACTCCACACACACACACACACACACACACTCACAGACTTAGTTGAACTTATATATAATAAAATCCCAAACATCTGTAACACAATAGTGTTTTCTTTGGTGCCACAAAGAGGTTCAGTTTCACTGAGAAGTTTCTTCAGTGTTTTTGAAAACGTTGTAAAACAAACATATAAAACTCACCTCAACATTCACGACTCTTCCTCCTCCTCTTCCTCCTCTTCCTCTCTTCCAAACACTTACATCCGAGTTACAGGATTATCTGCAAATACTTTCACTAACGGAGCCCGAGAGCTTAAACCTGCTGTGATGTGACTGCACACGCACACACACACACACACACACACACACACACACACACACACACGTGTTGTGTTTTGAGCTTTCAGTTTAAAGTAGCTGTGGTCAGCATTTTGTTTTGAGCTGAGCAGAGCAGTATGTGTGTGTGTGTGTGTGTGTGTGAGTGAGTTTATAATAAATATAGACACAACAACTAACTATAAACATGAAATTAAATAAATATGTAAAACACTGTATTTCCATAATATAGAACATTTAATTACAAAAAATTAGTTTTGAGGTTTACCTTTTTTATTTGCTTTTTTATTTTATTTCCTGGTCTAACGTGACCGTTTCGTATTTCCTGGTCTAATGTGACCGTTTCGTATTTCCTGGTCTAACGTGACCGTTTCTTATTTCCTGGTCTAACGTGACCGTTTCTTATTTCCTGGTCTAATGTGACCGTTTCTTATTTCCTGGTCTAACGTGACCCGTTTCTTAATTTTTGGTCTAACGTGACCGTTTCTTTTGTTATTTTATGCAGCAACAACTTATCCTGTTAGCAGAAAAATGGCTTGATATGAATTTAACATTTTGATAAAGTCCATGTGGTACAATTTCTAAGAAATAAGAAATATCTGGAAATATCTGAGATTAGCTGTGGCTCTGGGCTCACCAGCAATTTTTGACTTTTTGACACCGAAATTCCAGGTTTATTGACAACAGGATTAAAAATCATATTAAAGTAAAAAATGAAAGAAAAGATTAATTTTTTTAATAAAGTTTTATTATTTTCAAAGCAGCAGCAGCAGCAGCTCCTGACCCATCCCGAGCTCTCTAAGAAAACGAGAAAAAAACTCCACAAAATGGGAAGAAATCTCGGAAGAGGCAATTCAAAGAGAGATCCCCTCTTCTCGGACGGATGGGCCTGTGCCTGGATCTGAAAAATAAGACAATTGTTAGAACATAAATAATATAATGTGAGTCAAATTAAAACAGCTATCTATCTATAGTGTAGTTTATGTTTAAATGTAAATTAAGACGTGTGTGTGTGTGTGTGGTATGATACTATCTCAGCCACGGGTGATTCCTCAGTTGCTCCAGGGTGAAACGCTGATCCGGGTCCACATGTATGCAACTCTGGGGGGACGTGGGTACCTAAAATATACAGACATAATAAAAAGACAGTGAGGAGGAATATTATGTATTGCTATTATAGATAAATATACCAGTATCATATTTGTGGTATTGAGGACCGATTGTTCTTAAAACGTTTATTATTATTATTATCATACAAGTTTTTAACGCAATCTATGTTCTTAATCAGATCAGTTTATAATTTTGGTCAAATCAAAAGACGTTTATAAAAGCTTAAAGGTTCCATCAAACGACTCCATGTCATGCTGTCTGCATGCATTGACTGCAAGGGGAGAACGTTTTTATTAATATCTTGCTGTATTATTACTAATATTAATGCCAATTGTTAAGTGTTCAAAAGGCTGGGCATGAACAAAATTGTAAAAAGGGAACCATACAGATGTTTTATTTATTACTACTATAGATAAATATACCAGTATCGTATTTGTGGTATTGAGAACCTATTGTTCTTAAAACGTTTATTATTATTATTACCGTACGAGTTTTTTGCCGCAATCTATGTTCTTAATCAGATCAGTTTATAATTTTGGTCAAATCAAAAGACCGTAGTTATAAAAGCTTAGAATCATAAAACACGGGACGAGATGTTAAAACTGTCCATTGTGCCAATAGATGGTATGCACTCACATGAGCTTTGCCGTGATGTTGACAGAGTGGCATGGGAGGTTTATTTCTTAAACTGGGTTAAGATGTCAATTTTGGGACACATCCTCAGTAGTGTGCCTTCGAATAGTGCCTTAGTGGGTGTTTCGGCCTTTAATCACTAAACACCCTCAACAAAGGTGGCCAGCTAAAGGGTGATCAAGCCTTAGCTTGTGTCCCATGCCCAATTAAGATTTCCCACGGGACTATGCAAGGCAGGGGCGTCCACTTCCCTGAGCCAGCCCTACAGCTGACCGCATACCTCATATGCCCTCCTCAAGTTGGAGGGATCTGAATTGGGTTCCCCTGTGGGGGTGGGGGGGTCATGAAGTTATAGCCCAGCAAGGGTCCTTCTGTTTGATCCAGATCCACTGGCTGCCTCTTTCAGCTGCTTGAGAAACTGCTCTGATGGTCCGGCCCTTTATAGTAGAGATTATTTGAGGCCCTACGGCATTATGGGATGTACGGTAATGTTTCTCCTGTCCAACAGGGAAATGTAAGAGATTGAACAATCTCACGGTTTGGTCAGCGCCTCGGCTCCTGGCCGCAGTCTGCCATATTTATATTATAATTAGCTGAATACGTGATTGGCTGAATCGTGTATTGATCAGATCTTTTGAGTCATCTTGACTTGAAATGATGGGACCAGCCCTTTATAGTAGCGAGATTATTTGAGGCCCGCTGCTATTAATGTATTTACGATAATGTTTCTCCTGTCCAACAGGGAAATGCAAGAGATTGAACAATCTCACGGTTTGGGCAGCGCCTCGGCTCCTGGCCATATTTATATTATATCGAGGAGAAGATCCGGATGCGACGTTCTGATTATTGTCTTCACCTTGAATTGTGCGTAAAAGCAACATGAATGAACTGACGGTAGAGAGACAGTCATATTTAAATAAGACAGCAGCAAGATGATAGGCTAACCATATCATTGTTTCCTTGTGCTTATTGAATAGAGTGGACCAGCTGATCTGCGCGGCTGGTGTTACGATGACAGCGGGTAAAAATTGATTGGCAGACGTATGAGGAATAAATAAATGAAGACGTGTGTGCGTGTGTTTGTGTGTGTGATGCTATCTCAGCCACGGGTGATGCTTCAGCTGGTACAGAGTGAAACGAATATCCGGGTCCGCACATAAGGACGCCTCAAAGAAATCTTTGCCATCTGTAGAGAAAGGAGAAGAATGGGTGAGGTCATGTGATCCATCGCAACGTGAACTCAAATGAACAGATTTTTGTGTTTATGTTTTTCTTACCTTTGGAAAGCCAACTGGTCTCATTCAGCTCCTGAAAGGTCATCTCCGGTGTAGATGCCGCCTTGTGTCGCATGTAGAACAGGACCATTCCGATCTGGTATACTGTCGAGGGTCCCGCTTTGTACTCCTCCCGACTGGACCACTCTGGGGGGATGTGAGTACCTAAAATATACAGACATAATAAAAAGACATTGAGGAGGAGGAAGAGCTTTGTTTCAATGTAAAAGTCTCCGATGGGTAAAGTTAATAAAGAGCAGGAGTAAAATTGGACTTCTTACCATAAAAGGTGTCAAAGGCGTCGTCTTCTTCGGCGAAGCAGCTCAGACCGAAGTCGATGACGCGAACTCGCGGCGCCTTCATGCAGGTCTCAATAAGGAGATTTTCCGGCTTGATGTCCCGGTGGAAAATGTGTTTCTCCTGCAGGTCAATGGCTACACTCACCAACTGCTTAATTATAACCTGAAAGACAAAAAAGAGAGAGTTGAGGGATCAGAGAGGATGCTTGGACATGTTTTCATGGCTGAGACTCTGAGATGACTACAGCAGCTTACCTTAACTTCCTTTTCTTTCAAGTGGCCTCCTTTGGATTCAATGTAGTTGGAGAGGTCTACGGCCGGCATCGGTCTCTCCAGCACCAGGATCAGCTCCTCGTCCACAATGTACCAGTCCAGCAGGTCAACGTGTGCTGAATGCCGCTCTGATTCGGCCTCTAGTTTCCTTAGCACAGCGACCTCCATGGGGATATGGAGCCCATCAGTGTCTTCGTGAAGGAGGAGATTTTCGTCTATGGTAATATGCTTAATAGCGACCTAAGGGAGATACAAACAAGACTTTTTGGTTACACTTCCTGACCGTACTCTGTGTGTGTCTGTATGTGTGTGAAAGAACATGTGAAAAACTTACAGGAAGATTATCCTCTCTACGATAGCCAGCATACACGCATCCACATCCTCCTTCGCCAAGTTTCTTCTGCTGCCGGTACTTGGCCTTAAACATGGCTGACGAGTCTAGAACCGGTCCATCATCGGCGCTTCTCTCGCTCTGAGCCGCCTCGGGTGGGTTTCTGCTTTCTAGAGATGAGAGAAAAAACATCACAACATGAATTTACTGACGTTCACAACACGAACGAGGACAAAAACACAAGACGATCATTCGATGTCTCTTAAACCATTTATAGCAGAATAATAGTTAAAATATGGGGATATAGCTTACCAGTGTCCTCTGAGGTCGACGGCAACTCATCCTCACAGGAGATGGGGTCCAGTCTCCTGTTTTTCTCCCTCTGTACGCTTTCCCCATCTTCTATTCTTTTCCTCTTTTTTTGCCCAGGGACGGAGCTGGACGGCAACTCATCTTCACGGGGGATGGGGTCCAGGATGAGGTCCAGTCTCCTGCTTTTCTCCCTCTGTACGCTTTCCCCATCTTCTATTCTTTTCCTCTTTTTTTGCCCAGGGACGGAGCTGGACGGCAACTCATCTTCACAGGGGTTGGGGTCCAGGTGCCTGCTCTGTGGGCTTTCCCCATCTTGTGATTCTTCTCTATTCCTTCCTCCAGGGACGATGTCCTCCTCAGCGTAGAAGTGTTTTCCTAATACTTTCCCCATTACACCTGAAGACTGATGAAGACTTTTCTAACAAAAATAGTGTTTGTTGCTGGAAGGCTGGAGTTTATATATGGGAGCTGGCACCGAGCGTTCTATTGTGCCTTTTATGACGGGTTCTATGAAGTCACAGTCTGTGACGTCACAGTGTTCCGAAATATGCAAATGAGGGTTTAGAGTAAATTCTGTGTGTACAGTTTATAAATGAACATGGAGGTATCCACTTGTTGTGAACATCCCATAAACGTCGGAACATCTAACGCCCTGGTGTCTGGGTTCATAACATCACCCGTAGGCTCACACAGCTCGGGGAATTTCACCGACTCCGCTTCCAGCGCTACGAGAGCAGCAGCACAAACTGGCGGAGCATCTCAACGCTGATTGGCCGGCGAGTTTCTCAACTGGCCGGCCAATCAGCGTTGAGATGCTCAGCCCGCGACTAGTTTGGTGTGAACGCCCCTTGAGAACGGTGCTGCCACCGTGTGGTGAAAGGAGGAATTACATCTTTACATTTGTATTTATTTACTCTGACAGAGCTAGCGAGCCATAACTAACACATTATAAGACCGAATCTGCGGGCCGTATGAAATCTGACCGCGGGCCGGAATTTGGACATGCCTGGTCTAAGGTGACCGTTTCTTAATTCTTGGTCTAAGGTGACCCGTTACGGAATATGCAAATGAGGGTTTAGAGTAAATTCTGTGTGTACAGTTTATAATTAAAGATGGAGGTATCCACTGAATACATTCATACTGTGCATTCAATACTACATGTACAAGCACACAATACTTAATACTGACTCTGTAATACACCTTTTAAAAGGCACTTGCATTTGATACATACCCATATGTTATACAATCAAAAATTGCAGCTATCTATATAATAGTGTAAAGAGGTCATTTGGCCCCTATAAAGCTGAAAAGTTTAAGTCTGATTTGTTAAAATTCTTCAAATCTCTTGTGCAAACAGTTTTACTCATGTGGACGAACTATTTTGCTGCATGAAATTGGTTTACCAAAGCCTTCGGTTCACAAGTGGTGGAATATATGAATAAAATAGTAGATACATGTAAATAAATGTCTAAACCCAAATTTCGTAACATCGTTTTTTGAGTAGAAGTCTTTTTCCGAAGCGTAAGGTGGGAGGTCCTTAGTGAATTGTGAAGTGTTCATTGGTTAGTTTCGCACAAAATATTGACGGACACACAAATTACGTTGAAGGTTGGAGCTCGACACAAACGTCACGTCCAAGCTCTTGGCTCTGTGCCGTTTTACCACAGAGATATGAATATACAGCTTGGTTGGCTGGGTGACATTAGTTGGCAGACTGGATAGCGGTACTGGGTAGGTGGAAACATTACATACAGGAGCTGAATCCTCACTTATGTCAGTGTCTGACACTGGAATAAACTGTCCTAACTGCAGACCTGAATGCAGCACCATAGGGGTGTGTGTGGGGTTGATGATGCGTGCAACAGTACAGCCATTTTCAGCAGTAGACAGCGTTCGGGCAACTGCTATACCATCCATCTCCGGTTGCCGGGGTTCAAGGCAGCCGCTGTAACTGCGTAGGAGGCCTGCATTGATTACAGGGGGAATCAGGGCAACTTTACAAATCATTTCACAGCGTGGGGGAACAGTCATGTTCTCCATTATTTGTGCTGTACAACTAGCAGGTGCTAGATCCCTTTGTCTAAGTAGGGGCAGGACCTCATCACCTAGATAGCACAGCCCCCTCCCCATATCTAAAATAACACTGTGAGGAGTGAGAAAGTCACAACCTAATATGACGCCTTGATTTACATTTCTGATGACTTGTACTTCGTGTTGCAGAGTTTGTGACCCTAGCTTAAAGGTGACATCTACCGTACCCAATGTATCCAAGCTTTGGCCAGTCACAACTTGTGACATGATGAATTTCTTTTTTATGGGTCTTCTTGCCAGAGAAGGTATTGACATTTTGGTCTGCTAACTTATAAATGAGATTGTAGAGCCTGTATCTAGCATGATGTGCATATCAGTGCCCTCAACAATTCCATTTACATAGGAGGTGACATCTTTACTTACAGTGGCGTCCGTTTTCACCATTTCAGTCAGGGGAATTTTCATATCTGTAACACCACTAGGGGTTGTCTGTTGTCGGATATTGTCTGGTATTTCGGTGAGTCTGACCTCTGGGGCTTCCCGGGAAGTAGCTGATGGTTGCCCCGCATCATCAGCTAGCGTCCGTTTCCCTGTTCAAATCTGCCCTGATCTTTGTAATCAGTGTTGGTGGGGCTTCGCTGACCTTTGTCCTCATACTCTTGGAATGACACATGTTTGGGACTTGGGCTTCGGCGACGCGAATCATATTGATGTCTACTGGAAGAAGTTTGTCTCCATCTTCTTTCTCCGTGGGGGTCACAGGCATGGGCTGAGTAGTGAGTATCTCTGTAGGGCTGTCGGTACCTGTCAGGTTCTCTGTGGGTGAAATCCTGATGGTGGCGGTTTACATGAGGGTAGCGTTCTGGAGAAAAATTATGGGAACGTGAATATCTGGAAGGGGAATGCCCATAACCTGAGCTCCATGCCTTTGTGGGTCTCTCTGGGCTCCTCCCATAAGGTGAGGGAGATCGACCAGGACGCACCAGCATGTTCCTTTCCCGGTGGTGCCCACTACTTTGTTCATCCAGCTTCAGTTTCAGAGCGCCCAGATCATTACTTAAATATTTTACAGTAGTAGTTAGATTCTGGACAGCTTTTCTGAGTTCAGGGTCATTTTCACGCACCGAATTTACGGACTGTGTTGGGCCAACATCTCCGATAATGACATTAGCTGGGGACACTGGCATTACCAATCTGGCTGCTTGGCGAGCCCTTTCATCTTGGGAAGCAACTTTGCACGCTTCGGTGAAAGTTTTCACTCCTCTTTCATGACACTTGACTTGAAGCTCTTGATCCAAACCAGCAATGAAGCGAGACATTTTCATATACTCTGAAGCTTTATGCTCAAACTCGGGAAAAGCTTCTTTGACCAGCCTGCAAACATCTGCAGCATAAACTTCCATTGCTTCATGAGGCAATCTTGGACGGGCATTAGGGAATGCTTGAAACGATGCAATTATATCCTTCTGGCCAAAAGCTGTCTGCAAATGTCTCTTTGTTTCAGCATAAGAGCTCTGAGTTTCGAGAGGCAGATTATCCCAAACAATGAACAGATCTGGCGGTAGTCTAGTCGGTAGCTCCGCTGCTAACACGGTACTCAAATCCACGCCACTGTCCTTGTAACGGGCTTCTTGAATCACCTCGTAGCGGCGAACCCACAGTTGAAAAGACTCACGGCCATCGTTGAGAAAGGGCGGCGGTAAGGGAATGCCCCGTGGCGCTCCCAATGCTCTGCTGGAAGGCGGCACAGCTGGCGTTGGAGCTCCACTTGAGCTCGTGGATCACCAGCGGAGAGTGATTCATCATCAGACACGACGAGCTTTCTTCCTCTTAGCCTTCGTACGGAACTAGACGACCGATACACGGTTTCTAAACTCACTTGAAGCTAATACGCGGGAGAAAAAAAATGTCGTGGGGTAAAAGACTAGTTAGCTGGCTTACTGTATCTCAAGCTACGCTAAGCTAGCGGATAGCGCGGCTATCGTTAGCCGTTAGCTTCAGCCACTCAAAGTTGAACAGAATCCCAAGGGACGATATTCCACCATACACACATCCCACCGCTGCCACCAGTGTAAGCGTCGTGGGTGTATGAGCAGGAATAAATCAGTCCAAGACGTTCTGGGTTTTACTCATAACTTTAGTCCAACTCCACAATCCAACTGAACCGCCAAGTTCCCTTCTTCTCCCCTTTCCTTTCTCAGACCCCCTGAACAGCGTCGACTAGTGGTCATAACTAATACATGTAATTATATTTACATCATACAGTTTCACTCTTACAGTAGTTTATTGCAGAGAAGGAGAACAGGAACAACTAGGTCCGGGTGTCGACGGGAGCAGAGAACATACGCAATTGTCAATTGGAGGCACGTTTCCGCGCTCCGAGAAGCGGCAGCAAACGGGGCAGTTAAACGGAACATCAGCGTTGACTTTACTATCGTTATGTAACGTAACATAAGAAAGTCGGGATGTCACAATGTCAAACTGTTCCTTTATTCCCAAACATGATGTAACAATACATACGTTTACATGCACAGAATATTTGTTTCTTTTGCTCTTATTTGGAGAAAGAAAAGCGCACCGGCGATGTTTTCCTCGCCGACGGCGTTTCGCTGCATGAGTAAAAAGGTGAGCGCACCTTTTCAACCAAGTTGCACAAACTTAACCAATTAGTCCTCATCTATCGAGCGTTACCGGCTCAACCCTGCCCCCGTGTGGCCAGAGAGCAGAAAGCAGTCTCTGTAACTATTACTTGGGGACAGAACTGCAATTAAAGTCCTCCAAATCAAATTAAAAAAAGGACACAACATATCTTGTCCCTGTTTCATTTACACACTGTATGAAGAGGAAACTGGTCTCAAATCGATTTGACGTCAGATAACGAAGTATGACATACATATCAGACTGACAACAAGAGCGTTTTGTCAAGTATTTATTGAAGTTAGTAGTATATTGAACAGGCATCAACAGAGCCACCTACGTTGTTGTTTCCACCAAGGTGGACCATTTACTCAGGTGATGAGTGAAATAAGGAAATCAACAATGTGGATTCAGTATAACAATGGTGTGTGGGAATGAACTAAAAAGAGATCCTTGTAAAAAATAATATAGATTTTGCCTGTTGGCAGCGACAGGGGGTGTTTGGGGGAGGGGAGAGGATTACTCATTCAATAAGCATGCAGGGGTTCAAACCTTCCTTACACATGTGGTACAAATACACTAAATATATATATATATATATATATATATATATATATATGATGTATAAATGTTCCAAAAATAACACACTTTAAATATACTTGTGATAAGTAGGACTTCAAGTATACTCAAGTATGCTAAGATTAAATATACTTAGTGTACTTTTTTTTCGCCTTTGTGGGCACCACGGGCTGCTTTTCCACCACCAGAGCGCTGCAAAGCAAGAAAAACAACAAACAAACAAACAAACAAACCCCACCAAATCAGGCCCAGAGGTGTTTACAAGGCAGCTGTTCTTTCTCAAAACACTGACCTGATGCATCAAGTTGATCTTTATTGCTGAACACAATATTATGCATTTGCCCTCTACGTCCTCTAGTCTGAATGAGCATAATTATAAACGCACGTTTTTAAGCACGTTACAACTCCTTCATAGTGTCGTATTGCTTTTCAGAAAATTATGATGATAAATTCAAAGTAGATGCAAAAGTATACGTATGTACAATATATTATGTTGAACATTGTTGCTCCTGGATGGATCACAGCCAACCCAATTCTTTTCAACTATTTGTACTTTTACTTTCAATACTTAAGTACATTTAATATCAGAAAATTACTTTTGATACTTAAGTACAGTAAATATCAGATACTTAGGTGAGTTAGGTACTTAGGTGACTTTCACTTTAACTGGAGTCCTTTTCCAATAAGGTATTGCTTTTGGGTACACTGCTTGATCCCCACTTTTCCCCTAGACTAAAAAGAGGGCGTAACACTGGTCTAACGTGATCGTTTTGTACCTCCTGGTCTAACGTGACCTTTTCTTATTTCCCAGTTATTTTCTGGTCTAACGTGACTTTTTAATTGTTGGTCTAAGGTGACCCGTTTCTTAATTGTTGGTCTAAGGTGACCGTTTCTTAATTCTTGGTCTAAGGTGAACCGTTTCTTAATTCTTGGTCTAAGGTGACCCGTTTCTTAATTCCTGGTCTAAGGTGACCGTTTCTTAATTCCTGGTTTAAGGTGACCCGTTTCTTAATACCTGGTCTAAGGTGACCGTTTCTTAATTGTTGGTCTAAGGTGACACGTTTCTTAATACCTGGTCTAAGGTGACCGTTTCTTAATTGTTGGTCTAAGGTGACCCGTTTCTTAATACCTGGTCTAAGGTGACCCGTTTCTTAATTCTTGGTCTAAGGTGACCGTTTCTTTTGTTATTTTATGCAGCAACAACTTATCCTGTCAGCAGAAAAATGGCTTGATATGAATATAACATGTTGATAAAGTCCATGTCGTACAATTTATAAGAAATAAGAGATATCTGGAAATATCTCTACTGAGATTACAGCTGTAGCTCTGGGCTCACCAGCAATGTTTAACTTTTGACTTTTTGTGGATTAAAAATCATATTAAAGTAAAAAAATGAAAGAAAAGATTAATTTTCTTTTTACATTTTATTATTTTCAAAGCAGCAGCAGCAGCAGCTCCTGACCCATCCCGAGCTCTCTAAGAAAACGAGAAAAAAACTCCACAAAATGGGAAGAAATCTCGGAAGAGGCAATTCAAAGAGAGATCCCCTCTTCTCGGACGGATGGGCCTGTGCCTGGATCTGAAAAATAAGACAATTGTTAGAACATAAATAATATAATGTGAGTCAAATTAAAACAGCTATCTATCTATAGTGTAGTTTATGTTTAAATGTAAATTAAGACGTGTGTGTGTGTGGTGTGATACTATCTCAGCCACGGGTGATTCCTCAGTTGCTCCAGGGTGAAACGCTGATCCGGGTCCACATGTATGCAACTCTGGGGGGACGTGGGTACCTAAAATATACAGACATAATAAAAAGACAGTGAGGAGGAATATTATGTATTACTATTATAGATAAATATACCAGTATCATATTTGTGGTATTGAGAACCGATTGTTCTTGGGTGTTTCGGCCTTTAATCACTAAACACCCTCAACAAAGGTGGCCAGCTAAAGGGTGATCAAGCCTTAGCTTGTGTCCCATGCCCAATTAAGATTTCCCACGGGACTATGCAAGGCAGGGGCGTCCACTTCCCTGAGCCAGCCCTACAGCTGACCGCATACCTCATATGCCCTCCTCAAGTTGGAGGGATCTGAATTGGGTTCCCCTGTGGGGGTGGGGGGGTCATGAAGTTATAGCCCAGCAAGGGTCCTTCCGTTTGATCCAGATCCACTGGCTGCCTCTTTCAGCTGCTTGAGAAACTGCTCTGATGGTCCGGCCCTTTATAGTAGAGATTATTTGAGGCCCTACGGCATTATGGGATTTATGGTAATGTTTCTCCTGTCCAACAGGAAAATGCCAGAGATTGAACAATGTCACGGTTTGGGCAGCGCTTCGGCTCCTGGCCGCAGTCTGCCATATTTATATTATAATTAGCTGAATACGTGATTGGTCAATCAGTGTTGAGATGTCAACAGCGTCTTCATTGTTAGGGTCAGCTTGGATGTCGGCCTGCAACATCTGCTGCTGCAATGTTTTGCACGGTGCATCGATACTAAAATGGTACCGCGGTACCCGTACGTTAAAAACAATACGATTTTGCATATTTTTTGTATCGATGCTTAATTAAAATAGCGCACAATCAAAGCAAAATGGTAAAAAGGGAACCATACAGATGTTTAATGTGTTACTATTATAGATAAATATACCAGTATAATATTTGTGGTATTGAGGACCTATTGTTCTTAAAACGTTTATTATTATTATTACCGTACAAGTTTTTTTGCCGCAATCTATGTTCTTAATCAGATCAGTTTATAATTTTGGTCGAATCAAAAGACGTTTATAAAAGCTTAAAGGTTCCATCAAACGACTCCATGTCATGCTGTCTGCACGCATTGACTGCAAGGGGAGACCGTTTTCATTATTATCTTGCTGTATTAATACTAATATTAATGCCATTTGTTAAGTGTTCAAAAGGCTGGGCAGGAAGAAAATGGTAAAAAGGGAACCATACAGATGTTTTATTTATTACTACTATAGATAAATATACCAGTATCGTATTTGTGGTATTGAGAACCTATTGTTCTTAAAACGTTTATTATTATTATTACCGTACAAGTTTTTTTGCCGCAATCTATGTTCTTAATCAGATCAGTTTATAATTTTGGTCAAATCAAAAGACCGTAGTTATAAAAGCTTAAAAGGTATGTTGTTCAGATCTTTTGAGTCATCTTGACATGAAATGACGGGACCGGCCCTTTATAGTAGAGATTATTTGAGGCCCGCTGCTATTATGGGATGTACGGTAATGTTTCTCCTGTCCAACAGGGAAATGCCAGATATTGAACAATCTTACGGTTTGGGCAGCGCCTCGGCTCCTGGCCGCAGTCTGCCTATATTCATATTATAATTAGCTGAATACGTGATTGGCTACATCGTGTATTGATCAGATCTTTTGAGTCATCTTGACTGGAAATGACGGATGACGTTTTGATCCGGCCCGCCGAGTATTATGAATTATAAATTATAGTAAAGACCGCTGTAACGCTTCGTACCCTCGGGGCTGCGTGTGCGCGCTCCTGCAGCAGAACACGGCAGGTTAAAGAGCGCCGTCACGCTTTCTGCTGCACACAAACAGCCTGAAAGAGCTGAGCAATAAATGAGCATTAAGAAACATCGATGCTGGTCTGTTGCCGTCATCGTGCTTCAGGAAACTCAAGTCGGCTCCTGGCCGCAGTCTGCCCATATTTTATAATAATTAGCATCGTGTATTGATCAGATATGTACCGAATCGTGTATTGATCAGATATGTACCGAATCGTGTATTGATCAGATATTTTTAGTCATCTTGACTTGAAATGACGGGACCGGCCCTTTATAGTAGAGATTATTTGAGGCCCGCCGCTATTATGGTATTTAAGGTAATGTTTCTCCCGTCCAACAGGGAAATGCCAGATTTTGAACAATGTCACGGTTTGGGCAGCGCCTCGGCTCCTGGCCAGTCTGCCCATATATAAATAAATGGAGGGCTAAAGGGATTAAATGTAAATTATGACATGCATGTGTGTGTGTGTGTGTGATACTATCTCAGCCACCGGTGATGCTTCAGCTGGTCCAGGGTGAAACGAGTATCCGGGTCCTCACATATACACGCCTTAAAGAAATCTTTGCCATCTGTAGAGAAAGGAGAAGAATGGGTGAGGTCATGTGATCCATCGCAACGTGAACTCAAATGAACAGATTTTTGTGTTTATGTTTTTCTTACTTTTGGAAAGCCACTTGGTCTCATTCAGCTTCACAAAGGTCATCCCCGGTCTAAATGACACCTTTTTTCGCATGTAGAACAGGACCATTCCTATCTGGAATACTGTCGTGGGTCCGGCTTTGTATTCCTGCCGACTGGCCCACTCTGGGGGGACGTCAGTACCTAAAATATAAAGACATAATGAAAAGAGAGTGAGGAGGAGGAAGAGCTTTGTTTCAATGTAAAAGTCACCGATGGGTGAAGTTAATAAAGAGCAGGAGTAAAACTGGACTTCTTACCATAGAAGGTGCTATAGACGTCGTCTTCTTCGCTGAAGCAGCTCAGACCGAAGTCGATGACGCGAACTCGTGGCAACTTCATGCCGGTCTCAATAAGGAGATTTTCCGTCTTGATGTCCCGGTGGAAAATGTGCTTCTCCTGGAGGTCAATGGCTGCATCCACCAACTGCTTCATTATAATCTGAAAGACAAAAAAGAGAGTTGAGGGGTCAGAGAGGAGGATGCTTGGACATGTTTTCATGGTTGTGACTGAGATGACTACAGCAGCTTACCTTAGCTTCCTTTTCCTTCAAGTAGCCTCCTTTGTCTTGAATGTAGTCGAAGAGGTCTACGGCCGGCATCGGTCTCTCCAGCACCAGGATCAGCTCCTGGTCCACAACATACCAGTCCAGTAGGTCAATGGATGCTGAATGCTGCTCTGATTGGGCCTCTAGCTTCCTTAGGACAGCGACCTCCATGGGGATCTGGAGCCCATCACTGTCTTCGTGAAAGAGGAGCTCTTCGTCTATCATAATATGCTTGATGGCGACCTAGGGGTGATACAAACAAGACTTTTTGGTTACACTTCCTGACCGTACTGTGTGTGTGTGTGTGTATGTATGTGTGTGAAAGAACATGTGAAAAACTTACAGGAAGATTATCCTCTCTGCGATAGCCAGCATACACGCATCCATATCCTCCTTCGCCAAGTTTCTCCTGCTGCTGGTACTTGGCCTTAAACATGGCTGACGGGTCTGGAACTAGGTCGTCCTTCTGAACCGGTCCATCATCGGCGCTTCTCGCGCTCAGAGCCGCCTCGGGTGGGTTTCTGCTTTCTAGAGATGAGAGAAAAAACATCACAACATGAATTTACTGACAATCACAACACGAACAAGGACAACAACACATGACGATCATTCGATGTCTCTTAAACCATTTATAGCAGAATAATAGTTCAAATATGGGGGTATAGCTTACCAGTGTCCTCTGAGGTGGACGGCAACTCATCGTTACAGAGGATGGGGTCCAGCATGGGGTCCAGGATGGGGTCCAGTCTCCTGCTTTTCTCCCTTTGTAGGATTTCCCCATCTTCTGTTCGTTTCCTCTTTAGTCCTCCAGGGACGACACTAATGTCCTCTGAGGTGGACGGAAACTCATATTCACAGGGGATGAGGTCCAGGATGGGGTCTAGCATGGGGTCCAGGATGAGGTCCAGGATGGGGTCCGGGATGGGGTCCGGGATGGGGTCCAGGATGGGGTCCAGTCTCCTGCTTTTCTCCCTTTGTAGGATTTCCCCATCTTCTGTTCTTTTCCTCTTTAGTCCTCCAGGGACGACACTAATGTCCTCTGAACTGGAAGTCAACTCATCTTTACGGGGGATGAGGTCCAGGATGGGGTCCAGTCTCCTGCTGTCCCCCCTCTGTGGGCTTTCCTCATCTTGCATTACTGCTGTATTCCCTTCTCCAGGGACGACGTCCTTCTCCTCAGCTTTGAAGAGCTTTCCTAATACTTTAGACATTACACCTGAAGACTGCTGAAGACTTTTCTAACAAAGATAGTGCTTGTTCCTGTAAGGCAATATCATATACTAATAATATTAATAAGGTATATATAGGGGAGCTGCCACTGAGTTCTATGGCTGTGCCTTTGATGAAGGGTTCCATGAGGCCACAGTCTGTGACATCACCGTGTTCCGGAATATGCAAATGAGGGTTTAGAGTAAATTCTGTGTGTACAGTTTATAAGTAAAAATGGAGGTGTCCACTGAATACATTTATACAATGCATACCATACTATGTGTATAAGCATACAATACTTAATACTGATTCTGGCTGGCTTTACTCCAAACTAATAAAATGTACTCTTTTATGAATTTCTTAAATTCACCTTTTTAAAAGGCACTTGCATTTGATACATACACATATGTTATACAATCAAAAATTGCAGCTATCTATATAATGAAGCAATATTGTCTTTAGGCACAGTGTAAAGAGGTAATTTGGCCCTAAAGCTGATTTATTAAAAATTCATTCGCACAAAATATTGACGGACACACGATTCCACAAATTATGTTGAAGGGCGGAGCTCGACACAAACGTCACGTCCAAGCTCTTGGCTCATATTTCTGTGCCGTTTTACCACGAAGATATGAATATAACCGTTGCATAAACAACGAAAAACATCGACTCCAGAGGGTTAAACAAATAAGATATAAAGTGTTAACTAGTGAGCTGTAGAGGTGCTGGAAGGCAAAATCTTAAATTAAGCCGAATTCTTCTAAAACAAGCAATGAAAAAACCCTAGTTTAATAGTAAGTTACTTAAAATTAGAATTTAAGTCTCTTGACTAAATTAAATTCAAGATTTGACACCTTAATCTGGGATTGATAATGAGCATAAAAGTAGTTAAAATAAGACATCATTTCTTAAAACAGCATAACAAATATAAGTAATGTTGTCTTAAATCAAGACACCAAAACTTTCTCATTTAATATTTTTTTATTAACTTTGCAATACAATTGCTTAACTCAACATCCAAAAAAGGACGACTTCCACATTCCAGAGCTATCATAATCTAACAGATTGAAAAGCCAGTTTTGATTTAAACCCCACTATCAAAAAAACCCATCAGTTATTGTAGCAGCATACTACAGCAATAAACACCATGTTGCATATTATCCCACAGGAAAGGTTTTCAATCTCACCAACAAATGTGCCTAACTGTGATGAACTTTTTTTTTTTAAACAGAACATCAACTTTCTTTGAAAGTCTTGCAACAGGAAGAGTGGGGCAGAGTGATGGACAAAGGGACTCACTCACTGAATGACTTCCACTCACCCATTGCTTTTGTGTAGTGAGGGGTCAAATCCTGCTCATGAATTGAATCTTGAAGTACCTCTGTCTGCAGTACTGACAGTAGTGTAGAAATGCACTTGGGGTAGGTCATGTGCAGGGCATAGTAATATGCCATGACGTAGAGAAGTCCCTCATTAAGTCTGTCCATGGTGAAGGTGGTCACAGGTGTTTTTCCGAAGGCGATCATGCAGTTGTCCTCAGAAACGAGCAGAACCGGAGAAGACAGGGGTCGCTGCTGCATGAAACCATTAGGATCCTCGGAAGTCTAGATGACACAAATAAATCAAGAAGATTAGAAAAAACATTGCAAGTAACATAAACTTGGACAGGACAGGACTAGGACATTAGTGAAATCATATTGTACTTTAAAACACACAGTCATAGTAACCCCTCAGCATTAAGCCCACTGCAAATGCTGAATGCACAGCTAGTTCCAATGATGTTAGTACTACATTAAGTACACTATGGAAAACACTTCCCCTTTGGAGCTTTTGAAATGATAAAAGTTTATCTCAAAGTAACTAAACCTAACATAAAATGTATGCCTGAAAAACTGTAACATATTAAGAAATGTTTCAGTAAGTCTGTAAATCTCACCGCTAGGACTGGGAGTTGGTCGGTTGGATGATTCGCTGCAGCTCATCCAACACCTGAAAAATAGATTCAGATAAATAATTTAAAAAATAAATAAATTTAAAAAAAAAAAGAAGTACATTCTGATGACTTCTTCTTCAAAAAAAACCAACAACATTACTTACATGATCCAGTTCTCTGAAACAAGGGTAAGCCTCTAGAATCTTTGTTGCTCTGTCTTGCTCCTTTAAAACATCAGAGGTGATGAAGCGTCTTCGAGACTCAAATTCCATGTTCAGCAAATGAGTTACCGCAGCTTTGTTTGGCTTTTTGGACGTGTACATTTCTTGGAGGGTCTTGTAGTGTCTTGCTTGGATTTTCTGGCTGTCCATGATGTCAACTGAACAAGCTGAAGACATTACAGGAATGTTATGGTGGAAAGGGGACATGAGATTTCCAAACTAACAAGTAAAACTGACAAATTAAATGTAATACATACATTCTTCACCATTGTTGTTCTGCGCTGGGGTGCTGGTTCTAGGTGACAGATCTACTGGGATGCCCATGGGACTAACAGGTGACCATTCCAGAATAATGGTGGATGTACTGGAATCTTCGTCATAGTCAGTAGTTGCAACATCTGAACTGACTTCTTGTCGTGGTTTCTTGGAAGGAGGACCTTTGGCCTTCTTTGGACTTCTGACATTTGAGAGTCTCTTCATGAGCTTTTTGGCAACATGCTCCTGCGAGGCATACATAGTTAACATTGAAAAAAAAGACAATAGGCTCAAACTTTCTTATATTCTAATTATAGCTTTCGGCAATGTCTTGCTCCATTTGAACTTTCTGTCACGATTTCGCACTGTTTGAACATAAATCTCAGTATTAACACATACCAGCAACAAGCAAAATTAACAAAATCTACTCACCCACTCATTGTTTGATGACCCGTCTTTTATCATTGGATAGTAATCCACCAGTCGCTTTGCCATGGCATTCACCTCATGTTTGGTGGGGTATCTGGAGTCCTCTGTGGCTCTTGCGATGGAGATCATGTTAGTCATAGTGTTTCTTATGAGTCGGCAGAAGAGCTCCTTGGATAGGGTCACATTGTGCTCGGTCCCCAGCCGTTTCTGTTCAAAGTAGGAGCGTCGCACCTGTTCAAGCTCACTGTCTGTGAAGACTATGTATTCTGGGTTTGACATAGTCACACATTTAGAAGTATTGGCCTCCTCTTTTGAAAAGTCACTGCCTCCAGTGGGGGGTGATTGCTGAATTTCGGGAGCAGTATCCACCTAAAACACATTTACAAACATTTATTGTGTAACTTTGTCATAGTATGTTCTTACTTGTTAGTTTAAGCATTATAATTTGGGGGATTAAAAAAACATTTTTATTTAATATCCACTGTTGAAATGGACTCAAAGCAGACATGTCTAAACTAATGACATATTTATGTATATGAACCAGATTTAAACTGTGATATTGGAAAAATGTTGTACTGTTAAACAGTTGTGTTGCACTGTGAAAGACAAACCTGACCTTTTCATCTTTATTTACAAAAAAGCCATATAGCCCGCCGCCTCAAGAAATTTTCAGGACCAGGAAAGAGGTCTTTGATGTCGTCTCGGGAAAGCGAGGGGAGTAAGTCTTCTCCAATATTAGCAGCTGGAATATAGAACAGTTAGTCAGGGCCAAGAAACAAAGGTTATCATTGAATTCCCTCAGATTTTAACATAGCAGGTGAGGACATTTTGCCAACACCCGTTGTACAATAAGCACTGTTTGGACATTTTACAAATGTTTCCTATTTTTTGACAGTGAATTTGACAGCATTTATAAATTACCGGTACAGATGTTGAAGCCATGCAAACTACAGTAAGAGTGACAATAGAGCCTTGCTAGATACAATGCATTCACATTTCACGTCAGTTAATATATTTTGTAAAGCTTGATGGACAATTGGCACCACAAATGGCACCTTTAAACAAAGGCGTTAGCATACAGATTAAACTCAGGAGCCTTGAACCGGGTCCTGTGCACGCAAAAGAGCTTCCAATGGCTCCGGCTCCTGCCTGGGCATGTGCACTGCTTAATCAATTAACCCGTAATGTTTTACAACCAGGTGTTGCTGTTTTTTCAGCATTTACAAAATGGAACCAAAGCTTAATTAGACTGAACCTATTTCTAGATGGGAATCATAATGCAACACCAGACGTTTTTTTGATGTAGATTAGCTAGCTGCTAAACTTTAGCCCATTAGCAAATCATTAAGATAGGTAGCTAAACAACGGCAGCACAACATAAAAGTAACCCCTGTAGCATACCTCTGAGTGTGGCGATTGCAACCTCGTCCAGTTTGTCCATCTTTTGACATAAATGTCGAGCAGCAGCAGGTGACCTCCGGAATAGCTGCTGCATAGGCCTAGTTCATTAAAATTGCAACGGACTCCAAAAAAAAGAAGCGCGACAGGGTGGATTGCACCATCTTCCAAGAGGGAGCGGGGGTGGGCACTCCGCCTAAATGAGTTTATTTTGCATTTATACAAATTATATTCATCTAAATAAGTTCATATTACTTTATAATGATTAAAATCGAGTCACACTCATTTGATAATTGATAAATGGTAAGTCGTTTTTGCCGTCATAAGACACTGAATTATGGTACGTTCCAGGTCATGGTTCAGACGGGTCAGACAGAGCAGGGGCAAACGCAGGTCGGACTCCAGCTAGCTAGCTAACTGCTAGCTAACTGCTAGCTAACTGCTAGCTAACTGCTAGCTAACTGCTAGCTAACTGCTAGCTAACTGCTAGCTAACTGCTAGCTAACTGCTAGCTAACTGCTAGCTAACTGCTAGCTAACTGCTAGCTAACTGCTAGCTAACTGCTAGCTAAAAACGGGGGAAATGATTTGGCGCTGTGTTATTTGCTTTGTGTTCGTGGCTCTCACTCTCAAATCTTTATTGAGTCATATTAATACTGCTCATAGTCGCAGTCCAGATTTTCGCGTTGTTTGTGGAATTGATGGATGCACCAAAGAGTATCGAGTCTACAACTCGCTATGGTATCACATTAGAAGAAACCACCACGAACACCTGGAAAGTGGCAGCAGCAACTCACGGAGAGAGAGGTCAACAGCAGGCCCGGAAGCCTCTTCAGCGGTGAATGCGTGGGCATACAGGCCAGCTGAGAGAGCATCAAACGGATGAAGCAGTGGTGGACAACAGGGTGCAAGATGTAATGACTGTTGGGTCATGTCCTGCTGTAGACTCTTCTGCATCATGTCAGTCAGAGGTAAGTCTGTTGTTTCCTTCAGTACACAGCTAAGCTTTATTATCAATCTTTTTATGTCTCACCATTTCAAAACAAATCTCAACTGGATTGTCATAACATGCTATTTTATCACTGCATATCAGTGTTTGTGGCAACAGTGTGTTTTATTATACGTTCTTTTTTTTAAGGATGACATCAGGCGTAACACTCTGACCAGACAAGCTACTGCTATTATGTTGACTGCAAGAGAAAAACACCATCTTTCACAGGTTTGTCTACATACAACATTATTACATTCCTTTCATCTGTGGCTCTGTTGATGATCTGCATGTCAAATCCAAGTCAGTTTACAGTTATTTAGTCTCCCTTAGCTGCAACTTAACTTGTATCTCCATGAGATTTCATTTTTAATAATGCCTTGTATTTGCTCTCTGCTATCTAGTTAGGATAATTTCATATTTTGAATTTAATTTTAATAATGCCTTATCAATTCGTTGAAAAGCATCATTGTATTGATGCTACTCTTATTAATATTTTTTATTATTTATAAAAGAGATTGTGTGCTAAACAATTTTAAAACTGGACTGTTTGGATTTAATTTGCTTGTTTTTTCAGAGAGGTGTGAATGATGTTGTGGCAGCAATGCAGCAATATCAAGCCCTGTTGGTGACTAATCTGAGGAGTCAGCTACAAACTGTATTCCAGCAACATCAAGGAAGTGAACTTGAAAAGGAAGCAATGGCAGTATTCGACCGGATTGAGGATCCATTTTCCTCTCTTGCAACAACATACAGGCAGGACAACGTGATTAAGGAACATTTCAATTTTGTGGAGTCAGAGGAGGTTTCTGTTGGGTATACTGCCTGCTTGCAGAAAAAAGGGACAAAAAGGGTCCTCTCCACAATAACAACATGTTTTCATTACGTACCTCTGATTAAAAGTTTAGAACAGTTATTGTCCCATCCAAAAGTTTTAGAAATGATAGATCAGCTGCAAAAATACACAAGTGGTGGTTATCTGTATGACATCATAGATGGAGAGCTCATGAAATCGCACCCTTTATTTTCCGCCCGGCCCTCTGCTTTACCTGAGTTTGGACTTGTGAGCAATATCTATGTAATTAACTCATCATTATATTGTTATATACTAATGTTCGCTATGATGGAAATTACATGGCATATACAATAGAGATTCCAAACATGGCACAAGCAACTGAACTCATAGCATCTGATAATCTGGTAGATTTCACTCCATATTATAGTTATACTCACAAGGATGTGACATATGTCCCTACAAAATATTATCTGGGAGATGTGCTTGGGCTACACAGAGCCTCATCTGATGGACTGTAAAAGGCGCACTGTTTAATGTGTTAACATTATGTGCCACAAACTGTGCTTCTTGACCGTCAAATGTTGTTGTTTCATGATTCTTTCTTCTTCAGATGAACAATCAGTTAGCAGTCAGATGCCGATGCTGCAGGATACTGCATGTTCTTTTGTGATTCAGGATGCAATTGGGCCATTTTTTCATTTTGTTTTGTTTATGGGCCATGCAGTTTTCATTCAGCATGGTTATTTGTATTATGTTGTGTGTTGTATAGACAAGTCTGCTGTCATCTTAATATGTTGGATATGAAGCAGCAGGTTCTGCCCTGCAATGGAAATAATAATAATAATTTAAAAAAAACTTGAATTGTCCTTGTTTCATGGAATTCTTAAATTGAGAAGTTGTGCAAATGGTCTTATTCTTAAAATAAGGCAAATAATCTTGTCACTGCACTGGGTTTTATTGTAAAACATTGTTATAGTCTGTTTCTGGTTCATTCTAGCTCAAAATTAGCTGGTATATCTTATCAAGAAAAAGTAAGGCATACTTTCTTAAAATGAGATAATGTTTCTAATCAAAACATGCTTGACAAGATTAATATTCTTTTTGGGCAAAAAATAAGACTTATTTTCTTGATACAAGGCTTTTTTTACTTTCTTGAAATTCCTTTTTTGCAGTGCAGTAGTTCAGCAGCGTCGTTAGCCTGACGTTCATGAGCATCATCTCTGGTGGAAGAGCTCCACAGCAGAAAACTGGAATTTTAGACAAAAACAACACGAGACGCACCGAGGCAGCCATCTTGGAGGTCTTCAACCAGTAAAGAATTATGACGCCAGTGCATCCACCCAGTATACTGTTGACATTTCTATCGTGCTATGGCGCCACCCAGTGGACACATATGCACACACACACACACCTTTTACAATGAGACAGGAAACTACAAACAAGCAGGTTCTTTATTAGCAAAGAGTAACAAACCAGCAGGTCTATGGAGTAAGAAGAGGCAGCCTACACAGAAGCATAACGTTTCTCTATGGAGGGGGGGGGGCTGCCACGGTGCTACGCGGCTCGCCAGGCCATGGCAGATGCATTGTGGGATTGTTTCAGCCAGAAGATCGGAGTGTCTAGAATGTAAAAGGTGTGATTAGAGGGTTTAATAAGACAGCAGGGTCACCTGACCGCAATAATACTTGTGTGTTTCTGCTACTTTACTCAAGTGTTTTAATTTTCTGCAACTTTATACTTCATTTGATACAATGTCCATTATTTTTTATAGATTCAGAGTAATAATTATGTAGGAAATGAGGAGTCTTCTATTCCCCTTGGCCGTCACCTGTGGCCGTTTATTTCTCTTTCCAACACCTGCCTTGACATTTACTTCCTGGTGTCCTTTAACACCCCTCGTTACCAGGGTTACGCCCCTTCTCTTACCTGGTCTTGGTACTATAAAAAGGAACAATATGCAACATATTACTGTGTTAAATCATACAATGACCATGACAAGGAAAAGTTGAAATACTAGCTTCTTTGACATCAATGCTAAGGCCAGAATGTTTACGCCCACATTGAGTACCCGGGTAACGTTACTCATGCCCATCCCAGCTATCTATCCATCTTATCTTATAGAAACCATCTTTTCTGTTTACTTCAAATCTCCACTTTAAGTTGAGTGCTCAACCTGGCAACCCGGGTGAGCTCTGACTCTCAGGAGGAGGGAGACGACTCTCTCCATATGTTTTAATCCGGCCTGCGGTCCTCGTTTTTAAACGTTAGCCGTTAGTTCCTTTGTATGTTTTGTTGCTAATATATTTGTTACCCGACATTTTTAAGATGGTACCATCTTGGTAGAAAACGTCTCAGCTGAGCTACGCAACGTTTTGTATTTCAATATAATTATATTTGACCAGTTTAATTTCAGATGGGCAGACGGGAATTTTAGAAAAAAACGGTCGTCTTTACGGGAAACTATTAACAACTTTTAACAAGACAGATGTACAGACCTCTGAAAAGCTGAAGTATTCAGGTGTTTTGTTGAAATATAGAGTATTTTTGTACCTCAGGAAGAAGAGTGCTAATGCTAAAATGCTAGAATGCAGATTTGACTTTGTCATTTGAAATGTCAACGAAAAGGATGAAATCCTGAAAGGAATCCGGCTCTTTGAAAGATAAATGAAACCAGCAGAGACCCGGACCTGTTTCCCATTTCGGGACCTTAGAACTGCAACCGAATTCTGCTTTTTGGGCCTCGTTCACGTCCATTTGCTCACTTCAGGAATTCAGGATTACCTTCGATTGTTAGAAAGTTATGATTTGTTTTAAAGCACCTTTGTTGTCATGAACTGAAGGCAGTGAGTGTGTTCCTTCTAAGAGAATCTACTCTGAATCAAGCAGCAAAAGAAAAAGTTGTATGGAGGCCCAGAGACCCTAATATTAAATGAATAAGACATTATACATTGTATGTATTGTATTGATAATACAAAATGTAATATACGTAATATGTACCTTTTCATGATCACAAAGCTTATGACCATGTGTGATTTTCTTTTGCCATTTCACCTGATTCACACTTTAAGCCACTTTATCAATTAGTAACTAATTTCATTATTTCAGTATTTCATGGTTAAATTTAATAATTTGATCGTATCTATTTATATGATTATTTGTTTGACTTATTCATTCAATATACGTCTCCAAAGATGAAAACCAACAACTGTCATTCTGTTGAGCTGCAACTAATATTGATTATGGAATCAGTTTAAAAATAAATAAAAACGTAAAGACTGATGATTTCTGCACTAATCTGGTCAACTACAAGCACCATCAGCTACTTCACAGTACATTTAGCAGTAACTTGTAACCAGCAAGTACTTTTCATGTTTATTTTTAACAACACAAAGTATTCTCTGAGTATAAGGAGATGATTAAAACATGTCGCTCTGTTGCATTTTTCCCTTTGAGGAGGCGAAACTGAGATGAAACACGGCTGTTTCACGGGTACCTGAACAGATCTCATTGCGGCTGCAATGAAAACACAAAAGTATAACAATTTGAGATTTGCATGTAGGGCTGGGTATCGCTAGTAATATATATATATATATATATATATATATATATGCCCAGATCTGTCTCCTAAAAGGATCAAATGCAGGTAGTTTGGGTACTACTTGGTTCTGGGTTATTTCGGGCCGATACCCAGCCCTAGACTTGCATGGCTGTTGTAGACGGTGTGGCTTGCTTACATTTGCACCATTCTGCATCCCCGGCTGCATGAAAATAAATGCTAACTATTGCGGCGCACTAAATGCTCGCGGGGTGGGGGTGCAAAATGTCCAGAAAGGGGGCATTGTGAAAGCATTTTGGTGAAAGCAGAGGACAGCACTTGTGACGGCAGAACACATTCTACATTTCTTTTTCTTTTTTTTGTACATTCATCAGTAGAAACAAGACAAGTAAACAGACTCTTCCGTCTAAATCAGAGGCCGATTCAACAGCCGCATTAACTATTTTACAAGATCAATGAACCCGAACACTCTGATCGGTTACTCGACACAGTGGCTGGTAGACAAAATGTACAAACGGAAAACGGAGAATTCTCAACAGGTTCGGTTCAAGAAAACAAGATTTCTCACCTGATTTCTAACCCTATTCCCTGATTATTCTACATATTTTTGTAAACTACCTAACCTTTTTTTAGTTGATGTTTTTTGTAAACAGTGAAACAATTTAAATTGTAGTGTTCCCGTGTAGTCCATCGTCTTGCTCTCCGAGGTTAATCCGTGATTTCTTTGTGTCTTTTCCCACTCAACTGCAGTTCGTTGTGGTTCATGACGGCAACAGTTCAGCTTTCTATCCGTCGGTGACTTGGATGTAAACTCACAACACTATTCACGGCGTAAACTCCGCCGCTGCACAGTCCAGCAGCTGTTTAGCGACTTCAGCGGGTAGGCCGGGTCGCTCCGGGGCAAACGGCGAACATTTCAAACCCAACACAAGTCCTGAAATAAATAAACATATGATAATAAATACATTTTAAAAAAGGTATATCGCAGCGAGGTTCGACGCTGTTGCGTACCAGTCTTTTCCAAGGAGCTTTCCAGTGTTGGTGGTTTAAAATCACAGCCACTGTTGTTAACATGCGGGGGGGAGGGTGGGTTCCGTTATGCTTAAATCTTTATTAAATAATTACTTTTGTTGAGAGGATTTCCCACGAGAGACTTGGACAAACGAGGAGAACGTAGAATGAACGTTAGCGGAGATGTGGACCGTAAGAACATTCATGAGCATCGATACGAGTAACATCCACGCCATCGAGGGGAAAACCTGCTCGTTGCACCCGGATTTCATTCGTGAAGTTTTCTCAACAAAAAAAAAGGCAAAGCGATCTTTAGCGAAATATCGACCTCAGGAAAAGAACCCCAACTAAGCCGCCATTTACCAACTCCATCAGATTCCTTTTCAACCAGTTTAGACTCATTAAAAAAGGAACATTTTGTTGCATTTACGTTTATCCGTTTGCTGAAATAGAATATAGATATAAGTATGTTTACTCTTGTGTATAATCACCTGAAACTACCAATTGTTATGCATTTGTTACCAGAGAAAGCCTTTTTTTTAAAAATATATATATCTGCATAAAAGACCACTAAGTCCGCTGTGTTTTTTCCTACGGAAGCCCAGAAAGGCCAAACCAAACTTTAGCATGCCACGGTAGTTCTCCGACACGCCCGCTTTCAGTTGGTTACAATCTGCGACCTCGCCTCTAGATGGCGCCATGACCTGCACACTGCAGCTTTAAATCCTCCGTGGGAGTTTCTCGTGACACAAAATCAGATCGAAGACATTGTTGGCGGTTTTGCTTTTAGCGATTTTACCATTTTTGTACTCCTGTGGGCTCAAAGTGTCACGAAAAGCTTTTTTTAAAAATATGTTCAGACGCGTTGGCTACAACATGTTAGCAGAGCGTGGGACAGTTGCCCCAGAGCCCCTGAGCAACAGGCCGAATGAAACTACCCCCCCTTTAACACAATGGTCTCCTGCCTCCAATATAACATCTGTCCCTGAAAAAATAAACATTACAAATATAAACTAATATGTTGACATTAAGCCCGCTCACAGTGTGTTTTTCTAAATGCTAATTTCCTCAACTTTGAGGTTCTTTGGGTTCTCATGGGGGTTCTAGGCTGCTTATGGGGCCCTGCTTCAAGTCTAATGGTTGTTACCGGGGGAACAAAAGATCAAATGAATGTGTTTGTTTGATATTTAATTGCAGACTATCATGAATTTTAATTATTTCTTCTGCTTTTAAGTTTAGTGGTCGACAGAGTGGCCTCGTGGTCCTTTATGAAGACGTAGATCCCTTCCCCACTCACGCATTAATAAATACTAAAGATCATTAAATGCTTATAATACACAGCAGTGTTGTTGTGGGTGACACTCGGAGCTCCTGTCCGTCACAGCGTGTTGCCCAAGCTGCTGCTCACCAGCCCTTTGATGTTAGTGACGGGCCGCACGTCATGCAGCTGTCTCCGTCGGTCAATAAATGTGGCCAATCGCGTCGTGTCCAGCGGCGTCTTGGAGTACTCCCCGCCGTGCGCACCCCCGCGGCCCACCCACGGGTGCTGCAGGCAGGAAGTAGCGCTCGGCCTCTTCCTGGGATCCTGCTGCAGCGCCGAGGACACGAAGTCCCTCGCCGCCTGGCTCACGTCGCGGAAGTACTCGTCCGGGAAGCAGAAGTCCAGGCGGCAGATGTTGACGCAGGTCTCCTCCGGCGACTCGTCCAGGAACGGGGACACGCCGCTGAGCGCCACGTAGGCCAGCACGCCGACGCTCCACACGTCCGTGGCGACGGAGACCGGCGTCCCGCGGATGAGCTCGGGCGCGGCGAACTCCGGGTTCCCGAGCAGGAGGTGGACGTACCGGCGGTGGGCGGACAGCTGCACGGCGTCGCCGAGGTCGATGAGCTTGATGCCCGGGGTGGGAGAGTGGAGGTCCACCATGATGTTCTCAGGCTGCAGCGCAGACGCACGGATTCAGAGTCATTTCAAAAGGCATAAAAAAACAGCAACAAAAAACTCATTGATCTCAGGTCAAGTCACACACACACACACACACACACTTCTCACCTTCAGATCCAGGTGAACCACTCTGCAGGTATGAAGGTGCTGCAGGGCCTCGAGTGTCTCTCTGATGAAGAACGCCACCTTCTCCTCCATCAGCTCATCGTGGGCAACGAGGTAATCGAGTAAACGACCATCCTCCAGCCTGACACACAAACACACATTGAGTAACATGTAGATAAAGCTTTAATAATGTCATCTAAAGTAAGCGGTGCAGCAAAGGGAACAAAACGGCTGCAAAAGACAAACACATAAAGTTTGAATAGGGCCAAAATAACCAAAAAACAACCACAAAGAGACTCAAAGTTAGCATAAAAAAAAACATAAAACGACTAAAGAGACCGAAACAATTGGAAAAAGATGCCAAACAGGTGAGAAGAGACACAAAATGACTATAAGACATAAAGCAACTACGAATAGATGCAAAATACCAACAACAACAAAAGTAAACAGTTAGAAAGTGACACAAAATGACCACAAAGAGATGCGTAAGCATTACAAAGGGACAGTAAACAACAACAAAAAGAGGCTCAACAACAATTTAGTCAAGACGTACTGCTCCAGGATCAGCATTAGAGAGGTGGGAGACTCGTAGGTGTCCAACAGCGCCACCAGCTGGTGATGCTGTACGTGTTGGAGGACGTCCGCCTCATGAGCCACCTGCTCCTTCTTCTGCATCTTCTTACTCACAAACTTCACCGCAACCTGAACAGAAGAAGAGTGTTCAGGTGGTTACGTCACGGGCACTGTACCTTTAAATGGTCTCGACGCACCTGAAAATCAACACTTAATAGTGCAATAATGAAATACACTGGAATTTAAATAATCTACGTGCATCTGGAAACCCCAAAATAGACCAAACTGCAGTCTAAATTTAAACTTATGATACATCAAAGACACATTTAATTGTAACAATGTAATAACTTTATTTACACTGAAACACACTTTACATTATTTCAGGGGGTGCCATACCTCTTTCTTTGTAGACTTGTTGAGACATTTTCTCACCACTGAAAACCGCCCCCTGTTGACACAATTAAAGTCAAGAGAAGCTGAATTAAAAGAAAAAACTATGAATAACTCAGTAGTTTGCGACCAGTTTACCTTCCAATCTCACAGATCTCGGAGAAGGTGGACTCAAAGTTCTCTTTCCACTGGATCCCAGTTCCATCGTACCCAGAGTCTGGACGGGGAGAGAGAGGACGCTTTAAAGAGTGAACACTTTTTATTTTCAACACGGCATGAGCTTTTTCTCTTCAATAGGATGTCATTTGTTCTGTCCCACACAATATATATATATATATATACATATATATATATATTGACATATATATATATATATATATATATATTTATTTATATATATAAATATATATATATATATATATTGTTAGATATATATTTATATAAATTTATATAAATATATATTGTTATATATAAATATTTATATATAACAATATATAACAGTCTCTAGGGGTTAGCGGGCAATTCGACTTTTAGTTTAGTCTAATAAACTGTGGATATGTCTTTACTGTGAGCGGCTTTGATCTATAAATAGTTTGTATTATTAAGATTAGCTGTTTAGCTAACCATGTTCTCCACACATGTGTTTTCATGACTTGTGGGGACATAAATTGCCAGAGCAGCGAGTCTGAGGGCGAGAGAGGAGGAAAAGACGCGGTGAAGCAGCGCGGCATCATGGGAGTTGTGGTCCTTTAGAGTTCCTCATACAGGAGGGGCATATTCTAACAATTTGGCTTAAAACTGGATCATAAGTTGATTCGTGACGCGTGCAGTGAAGGGATCCGATTAAAAATTACGTATTTCTCTGGGTTAGAACATAAACAGACATTTTAATGTTGTATACATTTACATAATACACTTTTAACCTCTTTGCATATTGATCCAAATAAATAATAATAATTCCCCCCCACACACACACACACCTTCCTGTCGGTACTCCACAGTGTAGCTGCTGACGGCACAGTGAGCGGATGAAGCCGGAGGCGACCAGTGGATCATCACCGCCGTGCTGCTGCCCTCCTGGGCCACCGGCCTCCCAGGGGATGCTGGGATACCTGCAGGAGATGAGAGGGGGGGGGGGCGATCACTCTCTCTCTCTCTCTCTCTCACACACACACACACACACACACACTACATTGACTTAAATTCATGTTCAGGAGACGTTAAACTAAGTGTTGACCCTAAAATGTAATTATTTACTTTATCTGTCCCCGTGAGGAAGGCCAGTCCCCACAATGTTAACCGATTTATGTCCCCACAAGTCATGAAATATATATATATATATATATATATATATATATATATATGAATAAAATATATATATATATATATATATAAATATGTATTTATATAAATTTATATATATATATTTATATAAATATATATATAAATATATACCCATCTGAGAAAAACTAATCCAGCGCTGACTAAGGTGAAATGCTCCTTTTAATCCGTGACCGTCACCTTGAACTTTAATGGAGGCGGAGGAGGAGGCGGAGCCGTGGTCGTTAACGGCTACGCAGGTGTAGATGCCGGTGTCCTGAGGCATCAGATTGCAGATCTTCAACAAGATGTCGCCTGTGTCCCTGGAGAGGAGGAGGAGGAGGAAAAATGAGTAGGAAGTGGAAGAAGGCGATGTGAAGGAGGCTTCACCCACGTGGGCGTTGCCGTTACCTGATGTCGATGGTGAAGCGGTTGTTGCTGGTCACGGGGTTCTGGTCGGGGCCCTTCAGGGTGACGGAGGGTTTGGGTCGTCCACACACTTTACAGCAGAGGACCACGGTCTCCCCGAACGCACACACCACGTCCGACAGAGCGACGAGGAACTCTGGAGCCACTGCAGGCGAGGCAGAATATCTTTGTTTGTTTGTTTGTTGTTGTCATACTCATATCATCCTAAAAAAAATCATTCATGTTTTCATCCAGGTGAGTTTTAATCTTCTCCATACACTCAAAACACAAGGTACATGTATTGGGTTTGAGCAAAACGTGTAACTGAAACTCACTCGTCTGAATATTTCGCCTGGAATGGTTCACGTCAGCCTCTTGTGGCCAAAATGGGTATTACAGTGTTACACACGGAAGGATGACAGTTGCTATTCAGTATTTCAGATGCTTTTATTGCCTGTGAACACACCAAGACAGTCTATTAACAACTGCGTCACAACTTAACTGTCTGTGTGCCGCTGGTCTAACTTGCTTGCTTTTTGACAAGAATTACATTAATTGTGAACAGACAACCTGAAACTATACATGCTCACACACACACACACACACAACTGTTTACATCTGTCACTGGACACAACATGTATGGAATATTACATGGGACAATGCAATTCTCAGGCCAGGTTACTGATGCTACAATGGCGCTAAAACGCTAGCTCGCGATTAGCATCATTTAGCTAATTGCGCTAGCCTTAGTTAGCCGTCTTCTCTTTCAGTCCTAAACACTTAGCTAATAACTATCACAACATAGCACTGCAAAAGCAAGCGAAACATGAATCCATGTGGCGCGTGTGTACTTCTCTCACCTGTGAACACACCTAGACAGTCTATTAACAACTGCGTCACAAGTTAACTGTCTGTGTGCCGCTGGTCTAACTTGCTTGCTTTTAGACAAGAATTACCGCACCAATCATGCTAAAACCCGCTCCTGGTCTAACGTGACCGATTCTTATTTCCTGGTCTAACGTGACCGTTTCATATTTCCTGGTCTAATGTGAATGTTTCTTATTTCCAGTCTTTATTCCAGTTGTGTACAGTAACGAAGTTACGTTACTACATTTTGCAAAGAAAACTGATACTTTTACTCTAATACATTTCCCCTGAAACCTTCGTTACTCGCCACAAAATCAAATATATCTTTATAAAAAAATGAACCATGAGACCAACGTCGAGGACTGTGGTGGAACTCAGACTCCAAGTGAGCAGGTTGAATCAGTGGTGCTAGCTTGAAGTTAAATCATTGGTTAATCAAGTCAGTGCTCTCAAAGCCGCCTTTATTTTTGATGCCCAGTGATGCCCAGGATGCTAACTTAGCTAGCGACTAGCTACATGAGTAGATGACTGATTTCATGATGGAAGCAGAAATGGAAGCTCCTGCTACTCCCGCAACAAACGACGGTGGTGACGAAGACCAACATCGGATACATGGTGTATGTTAGGCCTTCGTACCACCTGGTCTAACGTGACCTTTTCCTAATTCCCGGTTATTTTCTGGTCTAACGTGACCGTTTCTTAATTCTTGGTCCAAGGACCCGTTTCTTAATTCTTGGTCTAATGTGACCGTTTCTTTTGTTATTTTATGCAGCAACAACTTATCCTGTCAGCAGAAAAATGGCTTGATATGAATTTAACATTTTGATAAAGTCCATGCTGTACAATTTCTAAGAAATAAGAAATATCTGGAAATATCTGAGATTAGCTGTGGCTCTGGGCTCACCAGCAATTTTTGACTTTTTGACACCGAAATTCCAGGTTTATTGACAACAGGATTAAAAATCATATTAAAGTAAAAAATGAAAGAAAAGATAAATTTTTTAAATAAAATTTTATTATTTTCAAAGCAGCAGCAGCAGCAGCTCCTGAACCATCCAGAGCTCTCTAAGAAAACGAGAAAAAAACTCCCCAAAATGGGAAGAAATCTCGGAAGAGGCAATTCAAAGAGAGATCCCCTCTTCTCAGACGGATGGGCCTGTGCCTGGATCTGAAAAATAAGACAATTGTTAGAACATAAATAATATAATGTGATTCAAATTAAAACAGCTATCTATCTATAGGGTAGTTTATGTTTAAATGTAAATTAAGACGTGTGTGTGTGTGTGGTGTGATACTATCTCAGCCACGGGTGATTCCTCAGTTGCTCCAGGGTGAAACGCTGATCCGGGTCCACATGCATGCAACTCTGGGGGGACGTGGGTACCTAAAATATACAGACATAATAAAAAGACAGTGAGGAGGAATATTATGTATTACTATTATAGATAAATATACCAGTATCGTATTTGTGGTATTGAGAACCTATTGTTCTTAAAACGTTTGTTATTATTATTACCGTACGAGTTTTTTTGCCGCAATCTATGTTCTTAATCAGATCAGTTTATAATTTTGGTCAAATCAAAAGATCGTAGTTATAAAAGCTTAAAGGTTCCATCAAACGACTCCATGTCATGCTGTCTGCACGCATTGACTGCAAGGGGAGACCGTTTTCATTATTATCTTGCTGTATTATTACTAATATTAATGCCATTTGTTAAGTGTTCAAAAGGCTGGGCATGAACAAAATGGTAAAAAGGGAACCATACAGATGTTTTATTTATTACTACTATAGATAAATATACCAGTATCGTATTTGTGGTATTGAGAACCTATTGTTCTTAAAACGTTTATTATTATTATTACCGTACGAGTTTTTTTGCCGCAATCTATGTTCTTAATCAGATCAGTTTATAATTTTGGTCAAATCAAAAGACCGTAGTTATAAAAGCTTAGAATCGTAAAACACGGGACGAGATGTTAAAACTGTCCATTGTGCCAATAGATGGTATGCACTCACATGAGCTTTGCCGTGATGTTGACAGAGTGGCATGGGAGGTTTATTTCTTAAACTGGGTTAAGATGTCAATTTTGGGACACATCATCAGTAGTGTGCCTTCGAATAGTGCCTTAGTGGGTGTTTCGGCCTTTAATCACTAAACACCCTCAACAAAGGTGGCCAGCTAAAGGGTGATCAAGCCTTAGCTTGTGTCCCATGCCCAATTAAGATTTCCCACGGGACTATGCAAGGCAGGGGCGTCCACTTCCCTGAGCCAGCCCTACAGCTGACCGCATACCTCATATGCCCTCCTCAAGTTGGAGGGATCTGAATTGGGTTCCCCTGTGGGGGTGGGGGGGTCATGAAGTTATAGCCCAGCAAGGGTCCTTCTGTTTGATCCAGATCCACTGGCTGCCTCTTTCAGCTGCTTGAGAAACTGCTCTGATGGTCCGGCCCTTTATAGTAGAGATTATTTGAGGCCCGACGACATTATGGGATTTATGGTAATGTTTCTCCTGTCCAACAGGGAAATGCCAGAGTGTGAACAATCTTACGGTTTGGGCAGCGCCTCGGCTCCTGGCCGCAGTCTGCCATATTTATATTATAATTAGCTGAATACGTGATTGGTCAATCAGTGTTGAGATGTCAACAGCGTCTTCATTGTTAGGGTCAGCTTGGATGTCGGCCTGCAACATCTGCTGCTGCAATGTTTTGCACGGTGCATCGATACTAAAATGGTACCGCGGTACCCGTACGTTAAAAACAATACGATTTTGCATATTTTTTGTATCGATGCTTAATTAAAATAGCGCGCAATCAAAGCAAAATGGTAAAAAGGGAACCATACAGATGTTTTATGTATTACTATTATAGATAAATATACCAGTATCGTATTTGTGGTATTGAGAACCTATTGTTCTTAAAACGTTTGTTATTATTATTACCGTACGAGTTTTTTTGCCGCAATCTATGTTCTTAATCAGATCAGTTTATAATTTTGGTCAAATCAAAAGATCGTAGTTATAAAAGCTTAAAGGTTCCATCAAACGACTCCATGTCATGCTGTCTGCACGCATTGACTGCAAGGGGAGACCGTTTTCATTATTATCTTGCTGTATTATTACTAATATTAATGCCATTTGTTAAGTGTTCAAAAGGCTGGGCATGAACAAAATGGTAAAAAGGGAACCATACAGATGTTTTATTTATTACTACTATAGATAAATATACCAGTATCGTATTTGTGGTATTGAGAACCTATTGTTCTTAAAACGTTTATTATTATTATTACCGTACGAGTTTTTTTGCCGCAATCTATGTTCTTAATCAGATCAGTTTATAATTTTGGTCAAATCAAAAGACCGTAGTTCTAAAAGCTTAAAAGGTATGTTGTTCAGATCTTTTGAGTCATCTTGACTTGAAATGACGGGACCGGCCCTTTATAGTAGAGATTATTTGAGGCCCGCTGCTATTATGGGATGTACGGTAATGTTTCTCCTGTCCAACAGGGAAATGCCAGATATTGAACAATCTTACGGTTTGGGCAGCGCCTCGGCTCCTGGCCGCAGTCTGCCTATATTCATATTATAATTAGCTGAATACGTGATTGGCTGAATTGTATATTGATCAGATCTTTTGAGTCATCTTGACTGGAAATGACGGATGACGTTTTGATCCGGCCCGCCGAGTATTATGAATTATAAATTATAGTAAAGACCGCTGTAACGCTTCGTACCCTCGGGGCTGCGTGTGCGCGCTCCTGCAGCAGAACACGGCAGGTTAAAGAGCGCCGTCACGCTTTCTGCTGCACACAAACAGCCTGAAAGAGCTGAGCAATAAATGAGCATTAAGAAACATCGATGCTGGTCTGTTGCCGTCATCGTGCTTCAGGAAACTCAAGTCGGCTCCTGGCCGCAGTCTGCCCATATTTTATAATAATTAGCTGAATCGTGTATTGATCAGATATTTTTAGTCATCTTGACTTGAAATGACGGGTCCGGCCCTTTATAGTAGAGATTATTTGAGGCCCGCCGACATTATGGGATGTACGGTAATGTTTCTCCTGTCCAACAGGGAAATGCAAGAGATTGAACAATCTCACGGTTTGGGCAGCGCCTCGGCTCCTGGCCATATTTATATTATATCGAGGAGAAGATCCGGATGCGACGTTCTGATTATTGTCTTCACCTTGAATTGTGCGTAAAAGCAACATGAATGAACTGACGGTAGAGAGACAGTCATATTTAAATAAGAGAGCAGCAAGATGATAGGCTAACCATATCATTGTTTCCTTGTGCTTATTGAATAGAGTGGACCAGCTGATCTGCGCGGCTGGTGTTACGATGACAGCGGGTAAAAATTGATTGGCAGACGTATGAGGAATAAATAAATGAAGACGTGTGTGTGTGTTTGTGTGTGTGATGCTATCTCAGCCACGGGTGATGCTTCAGCTGGTACAGAGTGAAACGAATATCCGGGTCCGCACATAAGGACGCCTCAAAGAAATCTTTGCCATCTGTAGAGAAAGGAGAAGAATGGGTGAGGTCATGTGATCCATCGCAACGTGAACTCAAATGAACAGATTTTTGTGTTCATGTTTTTCTTACCTTTGGAAAGCCAACTGGTCTCATTCAGCTCCTGAAAGGTCATCTCCGGTGTAGATGCCGCCTTGTGTCGCATGAAGAACAGGACCATTCCGATCTGGTATACTGTCGAGGGTCCCGCTTTGTACTCCTCCCGACTGGACCACTCTGGGGGGATGTGAGTACCTAAAATATACAGACATAATAAAAAGACATTGAGGAGGAGGAAGAGCTTTGTTTCAATGTAAAAGTCCCCGATGGGTAAAGTTAATAAAGAGCAGGAGTAAAATTGGACTTCTTACCATAAAAGGTGTCAAAGGCGTCGTCTTCTTCGGCGAAGCAGCTCAGACCGAAGTCGATGACGCGAACTCGCGGCGCCTTCATGCAGGTCTCAATAAGGAGATTTTCCGGCTTGATGTCCCGGTGGAAAATGTGTTTCTCCTGCAGGTCAATGGCTACACTCACCAACTGCTTAATTATAACCTGAAAGACAAAAAAGAGAGAGTTGAGGGATCAGAGAGGATGCTTGGACATGTTTTCATGGCTGAGACTCTGAGATGACTACAGCAGCTTACCTTAGCTTCCTTTTCTTTCAAGTGGCCTCCTTTGGATTCAATGTAGTTGGAGAGGTCTACGGCCGGCATCGGTCTCTCCAGCACCAGGATCAGCTCCTCGTCCACAATGTACCAGTCCAGCAGGTCAACGTGTGCTGAATGCCGCTCTGATTCGGCCTCTAGTTTCCTTAGCACAGCGACCTCCATGGGGATATGGAGCCCATCAGTGTCT